>NC_016492.1:1200000-1500000 GCF_000237345.1 Naumovozyma castellii | reverse complement strand
CTAATTTGCCAAGATCATCCAGTTGAGCAGCAGGTACGTGTGTAGCCTTTGTCTTGACGTTATCGGCCGTGTAATAGATAAAGGGTGACAGAAGCAGCAGTGTTGGAGTTATCAAGATACGAATGGATGGAAGCTTCGAAATACGGCTATTTTTCAGTTCCAGGGTTTGCGGAGCATTAATCGTCGAGGAATGAGTATTGGTCGATAACAGGTCTGTTGTTGTTATCTGTGACTTTGCTATTTTTCCTAATTGGGGCGCGATAAGAAGATAAGTGCGGCGAAACGGGCCGGTGTTTGCCAAGAAAGGAGTCGTTGTGACAGAGTCAGCGTCACATATTACAGAAAATGTCGATTAAAGACTATATATATTTTAATTATACATTCTATCTAGATCGCAAAAGCGAGACTTGCAAATAGCCACACAAGGTGAAGGAGACTATAGGATGCACGAGAGGCCCCGTTACTCTGGGCCAAACCAGTAGTTGTCTGGGCTGTCGCGGAGTTTGTCGTTTGCATGGATGTTTCCAGAGTGGACATGTGATCTTCAGCGTGAGATTGTGTTGTCGAGGAGGTCGTCTTAACGGATTGATTCGAATTGGATTGCGTTGATGCATGTACACCCGATGGGACAGTTCCATTGCTTTCAATTTCACTAGATGGAGAAGCCGTGATCTGTGGACTACTCGAATTTTTTGAATTGATACCACTATCCACTGCAGAAGTCCCGTGAGAGGTAGCCACAGCGGTAAGAGAACCCACATTTGTAATGGAAGCTGTAGCCTTTGTATTGGCACCAGTCGATGGTGAGGTCAAGGAAGAAGACGTGATTTGTGTATTCATGATTTCATTGTTAACATTGGGAGAACCAGATGTACGTGTACATCCACCACTGCAACTTGTTACGGTAATTAGAGTTGTCTTCTCATCAATAACTGTTTCCTGAACAGTAGTGCCCGAAACGGGAACCAACAAGGAGCTGGAACTCTTGGTAATGTATTCTTTAGAATTGGTTGTAGTTTCTTGACCTTGATCCTCTGAAATATTCCCTGTGGACACTATGCTAGTAAATAACGTCAGCTCTGGCAAACATCCACCAGAACAACTGGTGATTGTGGCTTGTTGTGTTAATTGGTTGGTCTCTGTGATGGTTCTGTTAAGATATCTCACAGGGCTTGATGAGTAAGGCTTTTTTAAAGATGAAGCTTTAACACTTGAAGGGGCAACATTAGAGGAAATTGGTGTAAAAATTGGGATAGACACACTTTTGGATGAAGATGATGAAATCAAAGAACTTGGAGTAAAAGTCGAGGATGACACACTCTTGGATGAATATAATTTAGAAGAGCCAGAATCAATGGTAGAAGAGACTGAAGATGTACTACCTAAAGAAAAAGTAGAAATAATCAAACTTGTGGATGAATCTGGTCTAGAAGAGACTGGGTCAATGGTGGAACATGAAGAAGTACTTTCCTGATAATTTCCTAATGAAGTAGGCTCATCTCTGGAGAATGGATCACTAGAAACAAGGAATGTTGAGGTCTGCTCTTTAGTATCAGTCTCAGTTGTGGTAGTGGTAGTTGCTGTAACTAATTCTAGAATGGGTGATAGACTTACATTACTTGTAGCAACAGATGTATTCAGGCTCGTTACAGTGACGGTAGTACTGACATTATCAATATCAATGCTGGATAAACCAAAAATAGTCTGTGCTATGATTGAAGATGAAGAACTTGACGAAGCAATTGATGTAGAAGTGTTTTCTATGGCTAATGATGTGGTAGCGATCGGTGAACTGACGGACTCAATCGAAGTAGATGGGACAACAAAGGATGACAATAATATCGATGTTGGGTCTGGTACTGAAGAAGATAATGACACACTTGATGAATGAATAACAAACGTAGGAGTGACAGTTTCAGTTTCGATTGTGGTGGTGGTCATGGTAATGTATTCTACAAAAGATGTTGGAGTAACATGATCGGTAGCAACAGACCTATTCATATTCGTTATGGTAACAGTGATGGATATATCATTCCAAACAATGCTAATTGAGTCGACTATAACTGAAGATGTTATTGATAATGAAGAAACCATCGGCATTGATGTTATTGACGATGAGGAAACCATTGACGTCGATGTTAGTGATGATGAAGGAAATATAGACGTTGATGTCAAGGTTGGATCCAATGAAGCAGAGGATAGTAATACATTTGATGAACGTAAAACATAAGTAGGGGTGATGGTATCGGTTTCTGTTGTAGTGGTGGTTAATGTAATTAACTCCACAATTGGTGTAGCAGTTATGTGGTTTGTAACAACTGATGTATTCATACTCGTTACGGTAACTGTAGCTGTGATATAATTCCAATTAATACTGAATGAATCAGAAATTGTTGAGGCTAACATAGAGGACGTTGCTGGAAAAGAAGAAAATGGCTCAGTAGTAGACAAGGGTCTAGCAGAACTGACGATTGAAGTAGTAGAAATTGGTGGCACAGAAGAAGATGACTCATGGGTAGAGGTCAATAGTTCAGAACTTACGACTGAAGTGACTGATTCGATGCTGCTCGATGATTCAACTAAGTATGGCGAAGGTGTCAACACTGTGTCAAATGAAGAGGAGGATAAAAGTAGACTTGATGAGTGTAAAACGTAGGTAGGGGTGACGGTGTCGGTCTCTGTTGTAGTGGTGGTTACTGTGAATAAATCCACTATGGGTGTGTGAGATACATGGTTTGTAACAACTGAAGTAGCCATGTTCGTTACGGTGACTGTGACTGTTATATCATTCCAATTGATACTGAATGAATCAGATATTGTTGATGATGTCATAGATAACGACAATGGGAAAGAAGATGATGGCTTGATGGTAGATATTAACTCTACAGAAGAAGAGTGCTTGATAGTTGAGGCTGCTGGTGAAGATGATGATGGCTCAATAGTAGAAGTTGATGGTTCGGAAGAAGATGGCTGTAAAATAGACGTTTTTGGTGCGGAACTCCCGACTGAAGTGACTGATTCATTGGTACTCGATGATTTAACCAACGATGACGATTGTCTCAGCATTGTGTCAAATGAAGAGGAGGATAATAGTACACTTGATGAACGTAAAACATAGGTTGGGGTGAAGGTATCAGTCTCCGTTGTTGAAGTGGTCAATGTAATATAATCTACTATTGGTGTTTGAGTTACATGATTTGTAACAACAGAGGTATTCATACTTGTTACCGTTACAGTGGTAGTAATATCTTCATAAGCAATGCTGGATAAAGATAACCCAGATGCCCCAGTCCTTGAGTTTAGCGCAGATTCAGTGGCAAATGTTGCTGTTTTAATTGAAGCTGGCATATCAGTGGTCCATGATATTGATAAGCTCGAACGACTTGAAGAAGTTGGCATCTCAGAGCTGGACTTTTCGAACATTGTTGAGGGTAAGTCTTCAGATGATGATACCATGGCACTTGAAGAGGTTGAATTAACAATACTAATTTGTTTGTTAGTTATTGAAGATGAATCCCTAAAAGATTTTGAAAGAATAGTTGATGTAGTAAATTCTGAACTACTGGAAGGTTCAAAACTTGAAGAAAACGTAATTGATTGCGATTCTATGGTACTTGAAATGGTTGGTTCAACAGTACTGGATTGCTCAGCTACCGTTGAAGACAATGCTTCCAATGAGGTTGTAATTGTTGTTGAGGTGGTCGGTTCTACACTATAGTATTGTTCCACTGAGCTTGATAAAGCAACTTTAAATGATGTCTGATCAGATAAAGTGGATGGGACAGATACAATGGATGAATGTAACGTATAGGTAGAGGAGTTGGTCTCTGTTTCTGTAGTCGACGTAGTCTCTGTAATGTATTGTGTGGTTGGAGTATGAGTGAGATGTTGGGTAACAAAAGAGGCATTCTTACTGGTTATAGTCACGGTGACAGTAGCGTCATCCCATGCAATACTAAAGGAAGGTGACAAGGATGAAGAAGCTAATGGTGATGATAAAGCAATGAATGATGATGAAGGTGGGTATGATGAAAGGGTTGTGATAGTAACTGAGTTCTCATTGGTCGTAGTAGAAGAATGCGATGGGGCAATCTCAGAAGCTGAGGAAAAGTCGCTTGACACACTGGTAGTGTATGAAACCAGAGATGTAGAGCTGATATCAGTGGAAGAAAACAAAGATTCAATTGCAGATGTCGAGGAAGACTCACTTGCGACACTTGCGGTGTATGATGAAGAAATTAGAGAGCTTGAGCTGACATCAGTGAACAAACGTGAAGACTCAATTGCAAAATTGGTATTAGAGGAGGAGGAGGATACGCTAGACCTAGCACTATTGGAAAATGTGGATGATACAATCTCGGAAGCTGAGGAAAAGTCACTTGTCATATGAAACCAGAGATGTTGAGCTAGCATCAGTGGAAGAATACGAAGATTCAATTGCAGGGATTGAGGAAAACTCACTTGCGACACTTGCAGTGTATAATGGTGACATCTCAGTAGAACTAGAAGCGTTGTAAGATGTAAATGACGGTGTCACAGAAATAGAAGAGGGCGCATTCATAACATTAGTTGTAGATGACGATAGAGCCACAGAGCTAGAGTTGCTATAAGTGGACAAAGGGGAAGATGTAATCTCAGGATATGATGAAGACTTTATTACAACGCTTGTGGTGGATGGAGGTGGAATCACAGAAGTTGTTGTTACTGTGACTGCGGCTCCATTAACGTCATTAGTCGATATGAACGACACAATCTCAGATACAGACGAAAATCCAGTTACAACAGTAGTTGTATATGGAGAGGGCAAAGAGAATGGAGGTGGGATCACTGAGGTTGTGGTAACAGTTGCTGGGATCCCAGCCACATTTGTAGAATAATATGATATTATTTCAGATATTGTTGAAGAGCCATCAACTAAAAGTGTTGTATATGGAGAAGGAATGGAAAATGGTGGAGGAATTACAGAGGTTATAGTACCAGTAGCAGGGTTCCCATCCACGTTTGTAGAGTAAAATGAAACCACTTCAGATACATCACCATTATCGACTGTAGTGGTATATGCCTGTGGTAAAGAAAATGGTGGAGGAATTACAGAGGTTATAGTACCTGTAGCAGGGTTCCCATCCACGTTTGTAGAGTAAAATGAAACCACTTCAGATACATCACCATTATCGACTGTAGTGGTATATGCCTGTGGTAAAGAAAATGGTGGAGGAATTACAGAGGTTATAGTACCTGTAGCTGCAGCATTCCCATCAATACTTGTTTCGAAAAAAGAAATAAGTTCAGATACAGTACCAGCAGTAGTAGTATATGGCGCCGGCAATGAGAAGGCCGTTGTCTTTGATGACGATGAACCCATACTCTGACAAGTCTTGTTTTTGGCCCTTTTTGCGTTGGAGAGTCACGGTTATTTACAGCGTTCTAGTAATAAGGCAGCAGATTTTCTTAAATACTGGATATGATATTTTTGATGCTTTGAATCAATGGATTCCCCACCTCCATCGAGGTGAATTTTGCCAATGCCAAGAGAGAATAAGGATTAGCGTCTCCATCTTTCGTATACCTGACAGAAGATCCAAAAAGAAAAAATAGCCGCGGAAGGAGATGAGTATTAACGTACACAGAAATCACTGAATAACGTTATTAGTATTCCGCCTGTAGCAATCAGGAACCTATCGTGTTCTGCTGCAATTCTCTCGAAGAACAGCTCGATTGACATAACATAAAATCTTCGCAGGTCCCAGAACGAGTTATATGACTTGCAGAAGTTGAATCGTTCATTTGAACCAACTTCCTTTCCCTTGCAAAGTTCACATATGTCACTTAAACGGAGATTGGCAGTGAATGTGTTTTTCCACTACATCGTTCCTTAAGTAAATACGCGAAAAGGAACCGTTTAGGTTTCATGTGCCGTCTATCTTTCTCGAATAGCTCAGACGGGCCCGGACAAGATATCTGTCATTATGAATATAACTACGAAGTGTGTGTACGAGATTGAGCTTCCCATTGTGGCCTCGTTTGACGCTACGCTCATTTACAAGAACTGTCTTCTTATCAGGAATTGCCTTCTCGGTAACGTTCTCTTAGGCCTCCTCTGAGCAAGAGAATTGGTGAAGAATGCCATGCTTGAATCAGCAAATTTCGAAGAGCCTTTAACTTATGGTATGTTCGCATCTTTTGTCACGGAAAGGTTGACACGAAAAGCTTTTTAATAGTTTAGTGACTAAACGAAATTACCTCTTGCCATGATTTGGATTTAGTTACTGACGTTCTGTACGGTATTCGTAATTCTGAGCTTGACAAGACCTACATACACTTCCTTTCCCCATAATTACTCAGAGCAAAAAGGAGGGTTTGATAAAAAATGAGTTAGTAACCGGGACATGAGACATTTTTGAGTACTTTCACCTACGTGCGTACGTGACTACTCAGGGAAAGTCTTGGCAATTTTTAAGATATCTTGGAAAGGGGATTAAGGGAGCAATAATTTTTTTTTGTTTAAACAGATTGCATACCTATCAGTACTTCAAATAACCACTCGGTTGATTTTGGAGTAGCAAGGAGAGTGTAGATGTTTTTTCCACTTTATAGGGTTTTACAACTAGTTTTTGAGATTTTCTTGGCAGTTAATTGAGCCATTGGCCAACTTTAAAACAGATTTTGTGAAGTTTTCTTGAATTAAACAAATAATTAACCATTGCTCAACATATTCATTAAAATAAGGTTGATGAAAACTTTTTTATCTTTTATTTATTTAACATTTTGGTTTTTTTCAAATTTGAAACTTTCAAACCTTAAAAATTTGAATATATGTCCATCTTGACAAAGTATTTCAAAGCAAAAAATTCAGAGATCCATTGAATTAGATAAAAATTTAGTAGCTTCACTAAGGAAATTGTTTTTGATTTTGAATTACATTTTCAGTACTTCTTAGTGAATATTAGCCAAAATGTTAGCGTTGAATTAAATTTACACAACTTGTCGAAGAATTAATAAAATATATTACTTACAAATGGGGAACTTTTATCAAGATGTGGGAAAGTTATATGAAATATTGGAAAAGAAAGAAAAATAAAGAATTTGATATCAATTTGAGTAGTATTCCTCTCATTATTTTGCCTTTATTTGGAAGTGGTTCAGCTGGTATTCTGGTTCTTCTAATTTTATATTAAACCAAACTTTTAAGTTTGGGGTGGATAACTACTTACCATCTAATGGGACTGTTTACTGAGGGTTTATTCTTCTCGAAATAAACTTTAGCTAAGCGCCCAAGCATCGTAAATTTCTTTATTTCTCTGTTTTAAAAAAACAGAAAAAAATGAAACTCATTCAATGGAAAGATATTGACTAATCGTAGAAACAGAACACCACTGAGAGAATAAGATCTTGTGATAGAAATGGTAAATTTAAACACAATAGCACCAAAAAATGGCCGTTCTTACTACATTGCATTGGGATTAGAAGGCTCGGCGAACAAACTAGGTGTCGGAGTCATTAAACATCCAATTCTTAAAGAACAAGAAATAGGTGATCACTCTCACGATTGCCATGCTGAGATATTATCAAATATTAGAGATACATATACTACACCACCTGGAGAGGGATTTTTGCCGCGTGATACGGCAAGACATCATAGAAATTGGTGTGTTAGATTGATCAAGAGAGCATTGAAAGAAGCTAAAATAAATGATCCTCGATTAGACCTGGATGTAATATGTTTTACAAAAGGTCCCGGAATGGGTGCTCCTTTGCATTCGGTGGTAATTGCTGCCAGAACATGTTCATTGCTTTGGGATATTCCTCTTGTTCGTGTCAATCATTGTGTAGGCCATATTGAAATGGGGAGAGAGATTACCAAGGCAGTTAATCCAGTTGTCTTGTATGTTAGTGGTGGGAATACTCAAGTGATTGCATATTCTGAGAATAGGTATAGAATATTTGGAGAGACATTAGACATTGCCATTGGGAATTGTCTCGATAGGTTTGCAAGAACGTTAAAAATTCCTAATGCACCTTCTCCTGGTTATAATATCGAACAGCTTGCAAACAAATGCAAAAATAAAGACCAGTTAGTGGAACTTCCCTACACTGTCAAGGGAATGGATCTATCAATGAGTGGAATCTTGGCATACATCGATTCCCTTGCTAAAGATTTATTTAAGGGAAATAAAAAGAACAAAATTCTATTTGATACAAAGACGGGAGAACAAAAAGTCACCGTTGAAGACCTCTGCTATTCCTTACAAGAAAATTTATTTGCTATGTTGGTGGAGATTACAGAAAGAGCAATGGCACATGTCAACACATCTCAAGTATTGATTGTTGGTGGTGTCGGCTGCAATGTGCGATTACAAGAAATGATGGCCCAAATGTGTAAAGATCGAGCCAATGGCCAGGTTCATGCCACTGATGAAAGATTTTGCATTGATAACGGTGTCATGATTGCGCAAGCAGGGTTGCTTCAATACAGAATGGGTGACGTAGTGAAGGACTTAAAGGAAACCATTGTCACGCAGAAGTTTAGAACGGACGAGGTATATGTGTCGTGGCGTGAGTGATTTTGCATTTAATTTGAAATATATATATGTAATTAATTAAGTAAAGTCCTATTAATTTTTTCTCAAATTGATTATTAATGCAAGCCATTAGGCAGATCGTTCTTCGGATCCGATGCGGGCGGCCCAAGATCTACAAAATACACGAAAGAAATGAAATAAACAATCAGATTGTAACAAGTTAGCTTGAAAGAAGGTTTCCCCTAGCAAGTTAATAGACAATCAATTATAATAGAAAATGGGATTTTCCTTAGACTCATGTATAAACGAACTCAATCAAGCAACAGAATCCATTTCTACCCTTTACTTCAAACCACCTGGGATTTTCCACAATGCTGTCGTGCATAACATTGTTAACAAGAACACAGAAGAGTACAAAAGTCGTCTAACTAAGTTGATCAGAGATTGTAATCCTAAGGAAGAATTATCTCTGTTTAAGGTCGACAAGAATAAGAAAACAATCAGAAGGAAAGATGGGAGACAAGGTGTTTTTGATTATTTATCAGAAAGGAACGATAAGTTGAGAAGAAACAGATATATGGGTTTACCCGATGAAAAACCAATTATACATGTTCCAAAGGATTTCTACCTTAAACAACACAATAAGGAGCTACTTGGGGAAAAAGGTAAAAATCCAAATGGGTTATTTTTTGACAACGATGTTGGAACCAGCAGAGTGAACGATTCTGGTGTTTTCCAAATTCTAACCTCGAAATTTAAAGATAACAAGATGATAAGTAATTTACTATATGCACTACAGAACGGGAGTGTCATGATTGACTTGGATGATACGACAAGCCTTGGAAAAAGTGCCGCTTCAGATAGAAGGAAAACAATGTTTGTAGAAGACTTCTCTACTGAGCTAATACTGAATGTTTTGGACGAGATTGCTAATCAGTGGCCAATGGCTGAATATAAAGAAGGCTACATGGAACTCCAAAATCAATATACACATCTGAACACTAAAATTGAGGTACTACGGAAAGAATTTGAATCACAAAACGATCAACTGGATACACAATCAAAAAGAAACTCCTCCTCATCAACGGTAATAAATAAATTAATTGAAAAGGAAAAAAGAGATATAGCCAAATTAAGGGATGAGATTGCAAAGTTAGAATCCAAAGAATGAATGTAGCTAAAAACGTTATTAACTATTATCAAACAAGCAAAGGTATAGTATTAGACTATGCTTTTAGCTAGTTATCGACAGTACAGGGAGTCTCCATCTATTTGTAATCGCCACTACGAAGGGAATGACATTTACTAAGCTTGAATTAAACCGATATTATCTAAATTTTGTGAGATATGAAAAGGTTCTGTAAGTTTAAAAACTTGTCTTAATCTTTCGAGGACTATTGAGCAAGGTGTTTTAACCATACAACTATTCTGGAGCCTAATCTGAGCCTTTGAACGGGACATATAAAGGCTTTAAACAAATGTTACATTTAGAGGCGACATCCATTTATAGCCCCTTTAACTACATAAAACGAACTAACATGCATACTTCTCATGTTTCTGTAGTATCAATACTTTTTACTAATTCGCTACGTTCGATGGCTTAACTTTTGCTCAATTCGAACATTTTAGTATATTAAGATTTAACTTTGAAGGATGGGTAAACAAAAATTACGTAAGCCCAGCACTTGACTCTTGCAGAATTCTCTCGATTATATGGTCTTCTTCTTAAGCATCAATGACCAGAGAAACACGACAGTTCAGCAAACACATTGTGTAATAGAAACTCAGTATGAGTTCCAAACAAGTTTTTAGGGAAGGACTGAAGGCAGTTCTCTCAAAAATCCCTGCCATAGAATTGGACAAACAATCAGTAGCGATAACCAATGCTGTTCTGCCATTAGTACAACAATATCAATCAGTAGCATGCTACATGAATATGGATAATTCAGAAGTAAAGACGCACGATATTCTACGACGTTTGTTTCTTGCCAACAAAACAGTTTACTTACCTCGTTGCACTAACACAAAGGTAACAGGGCAAATATCATTGAGACCAAACAAAAAGAATCACCCTCATTTGACATTTCACAAGATGCAATCTTGGGAACAAGTTCAAAACTTGACTCCTCAGGGGAAATACAAACTTAAAGAGCCTCCAGAAGAAACACCAATGCCAATGCCGCCTCAGTTGGATGTCATCTTGGTACCTGGTGTTGGCTTCTCCTTGAATGGCGGCAAAAGGATTGGTCATGGAGCAGGCTTTTATGATGACTTTTTCCAAAGATACCAATTGCATCATAATGGGGAAAAACCTCTACTTATTGGGATCGCCTTGAAAGAACAACTTATAGATGACATTCCCACAGCAGATCATGACTATTCTATGGATTGTATTGTTGTAGGAGATGGATCTGTTCACTGGTTTAAATAGGTAGTTGATAAACTGTAATAAACTTGTCATTACTTTGCAATGTCCAAAACAAAAGGGAAGTAAATGTGACGTCAGGTATTATGGTAATTGACCCATTTTATTAAAGGATATAATTTAGCTTACTGTTATTATGAGACTCCAAAGGTCAACATAATTTGAGCATCTATGTAAAGAAGGAACCTTAGATATAGAAGACAAGATGCCTAATATTCAGCAACTTTCAAACTTGAATTTATAATGTACGTAAAGAGTGAAAAATTATTAGGCGCCGAACGCAGATAATTTTATCCTTTTAATTTAAAAACAAACGGCAGTTGAAGAATATGCTTGAGTGCGTCTTCGATCACATATAAAAAGTGCCGGAATCCAAACTAACCGGTTATGAGTGATGTTGTCAGTCCACCAGACTCCCCTCTTTATTGTTCGTCAAATGATCATAAGCCATATATAACCGCAATTTATGGCATTAATATATCGCTACACAATAGTGTCTTTAAGTCATGTTTACTGCCCATCCTAAAACTATTAAGGTTACCACTTCCTATTGGTAGTGAGATATTTCTCGACATACACCTCTCTACAGATGGGAGCTCATATTTTGGAAATAACATTATGGATGTACGTAGTACGTTTAAGATTCTTTCACATTTGTCTAACCGATACCTTAATGACTTACCAGAGAGCCATTTCCCTACATCATTAGGACAACAGGAAGAGTTTAAGCAACAATTGTCCCTTTACCAAGAATTTCTACTCGAGATTAATCACCAATATACTTCAGAAAAGCTTCTTTCGGATAATGCAAGAGATTCCCTTCATTCACCCTACACCTCTAAAGATGTCGATCATTTGAATGGTAGTATATCTTCTGACAAGAAAATCCTAAAACTATCCCAAAATGAGCTTAAGTACCAGAATTTACAAGACTCTATAATGGAACATACTTCCAAAAAGCAATCTAGGGAAACTACGAGAGAAGTTCCAAGACACAGGCAGAATAGAAACATTGCTTCCAGAGGGGAAGGAATGATTAGCCTTAGGGGTAAACACGTACATTCATACAAACATAGAAATGAACAGAATGAGTCGGCGGCAAAGGCCGAACCTGATTTGACTGATGCCAAACTAGACCCAAATATTCGGGGTATAAACAATGTCATGAATGACCCAGCTCAGGTTATGTTCTTTCATAAAAATGACAAAGAAAATAATGAAGACCTCAAGTCTGGATCCCATCTAGGAACACTTGATAGCGTGTATACTGATACAGTTACATGCTTAGATTTTGATTTATCTACAAAAATGTTGTACACTGCAGGTAAATACAATACTTCAATAAAGGTTTGGGATCTCGAGACGAACGATCAAGTTATGGATTTAGATGATCATATCGCGTCCGTAACATGCATGCAACTTCACCCGGATAGCAAAACTCTTATTACCGGTAGCAAAGATGCCACACTAAAGTTATGGGATTTAGGGCTTGCTCCACAAACATCCCTTGATAGCACCAGTAATATAGATTCTTGCATCAATACGTTTGAAGCACATACAGCTGAAATTACTAGTGTGTCATATGATAATGAATATCTTCTTAGCGCCTCGAGAGATAAAAGCATACGACAATGGGATTTGACTACTGGAAACTGTGTACAGACATTAGAGGCAACCTTATCACATAACTCAGGAACTAATATAAAAGATTCAACAGTAGAGGCCCTCCAGAGTGTTGGGGCCGCTTTGGCCACAGGATCAAAAGACGGTATAATTAGACTATGGGATTTGAGGTCTGGAAAAGTGGTGAGAACATTACTGAAACACCAAGGACCAATTACTTCCCTCCAATTTGACTCCACCAAAATTATTACAGGATCGACCGATGCCAATATATCAGTCTCTGACTTAAGAACAGGAAACATACTAGAAACATACCATTGTGATGCACCTATCAATACGTTTGACTTTGAAAATGATAAATTAGTGGTTGCAGCGGATACCAAAGATGTGCGTGTAATTAATAGAAACAATGGTAGTCATTGGAATTGTGACATTAAAGTTCCTGATGAATCAACCACAGTTTCTGTTAAGCTGAAGAAAAAGCTCATGATAGAAGGCCGTAGTAATGGTGTAATAAATCTGTGGCATATATAGATATTAATATAAGTAATTTTGCATCTCTCATTTATCTCTTAAATTTTCAATTCTTATTAGCCTTTCCTTTATAATAATTATAATACAAACTGTAAAGTTACCCGCCCGATGTGGCAAATTTTTTGAAAAAATAAATATTGAACTAAGGCGATTTCATCATAAAAGTGAAAGATGCAAAAGACAGCTACGTCGAGCTATACTTGATCTTCCAATTTGAGAAAAGAACACAAGCTCATCCCAATATTTTCAATATGAATTTTGGTAATAGAACTCCAACAATTGTTGTCCTTAAGGAAGGTACCGATTCCTCTCAAGGTAAGGGACAAATTATTTCGAATATCAATGCCTGTTTAGCAATTCAAGAAACGTTGAAGCCAACATTAGGTCCTTTGGGATCCGATATCTTAATTGTTTCTTCTAATCAAAAAACCACTATTTCTAATGATGGTGCAACCATCTTGAAGTTACTGGATGTCGTTCACCCTGCAGCAAAAACATTAGTGGATATCTCTAGAGCTCAAGATGCTGAAGTTGGTGATGGGACTACAAGTGTTACGATATTAGCAGGTGAATTAATGAAGGAAGCTAAACCTTTTCTAGAGGAAGGTATTTCATCCCACTTAATCATGAAGGGGTACAGAAGGGCTGTCAGTTTAGCGGTGGCGAAAATTGAAGAATTGGCCACTGACGTCTCTGCTGAACATCAAGATAGCAGAGAATTATTAGAACGTTGTGCCAGAACGGCAATGAGTTCAAAATTGATCTATGCTAATGCTGACTTCTTTGTTAAAATGTGTGTGGATGCTGTTTTATCTTTGGATAGAAATGAATTGGATGATAAATTAATTGGTATTAAGAAAATTCCAGGTGGTGCCATGGAAGAATCTATTTTTGTGAATGGTGTTGCATTTAAAAAGACATTCTCTTATGCTGGTTTTGAACAACAACCAAAAAGATTTACTAATCCAAAGGTGTTAAGTTTAAATGTTGAGTTGGAATTAAAGGCTGAAAAGGATAATGCTGAAGTACGTGTTGAACATGTCTCTGATTACCAAGCTATTGTAGATGCAGAATGGCAACTAATATTGGATAAATTAGAACAAATCCAAGCTACAGGTGCCAATATTGTGCTATCTAAGTTGCCAATTGGTGATTTGGCAACTCAATTTTTCGCTGATAGAAATATCTTTTGTGCAGGCAGAGTTAGCAGTGATGATATGAACCGTGTGATCCAAGCTGTTGGTGGTTCTATACAATCTACAACCTCTGATATTAAACCAGAACATTTAGGTACCTGTGAAGTATTTGAAGAAATGCAAATTGGTGCTGAACGTTATAATTTATTCAAAGGTTGTCCTCAAGCTAAGACCTGTACCCTTTTGCTAAGAGGTGGTGCTGAACAAGTTATCGCAGAAGTGGAAAGATCCCTTCATGATGCCATAATGATTGTTAAGAGAGCTTTACAAAACAAATTGGTCGTAGCTGGTGGTGGTGCTATCGAAATGGAAGTTTCCAAATATCTAAGAAATTATTCAAAAACTATCGCAGGCAAACAACAACTGATTATCAATGCATTTGCCAAGGCGCTAGAGGTGATTCCAAGACAATTATGTGAGAATGCTGGTTTTGATGCAGTTGAAATATTAAATAAGCTAAGATTAGCCCATAGCAAAGGTGAAAAGTGGTATGGTGTCGATTTTGAAACAGAAAACATCGGGGACAATTTCAGTAAATTTGTATGGGAACCTGCTTTAGTTAAGATTAATGCTTTACAAAGTGCCACTGAAGCTGCTAATTTGATTTTATCCGTTGACGAAACTATCACAAATAAAGAAAGCGGAGCACCTAATGCAGGGATGATGCCTCCTCAAGCTGGCGGAAGAGGTAGAGGGCTGCCAATGCAATGAACTAAGGGGATAAAGTAACTATATATATACAATAACTAAAACACGAAACAAGACGCATATACATATATTTTTGTATTTTAATATAATTTATCATAATTAGAAGTAAAAACTCTATTATATTTTGACTTTCAGATGCAATGAAAATAAGATTAAAAATGTTTATTTAATACTTCATATTATACATGGAGATGATTTCTTTAAAACCTGTAATTTTGAATGATGTCTATCAACTACGCAAGGCTCTCAATCTCTCCGCAAGTTTGTCTTCTTTTTCCTCTGAAACTGCTTGTGGTTTTTCTATTTCTGGAAGGTTATCTAACTTGGCGCTTTGCTTAAATTCTAAGCCGTTTTCATCAGCGACTTTACCCATTAACTCATCAACTTTATCATTGTCCACCATCATAGCATCGGAATTTACACCCATATCCTCATATACATTAACACTGGTGTCTAAATCTTCAAACTGTTGCTCGAACTTGTCCATCACCATTGTTATCTGTTGTAAATTCATATTTGCTAGAGCCTTTTCCATCCCCTTACAAACTTGTGCCATGGAACTAGAGACTTGTCTCATAGTCACTGCCGTTTGAACCCTTGAAGAGACAGAATCCACTCTCGAAGCCAATTTTAATAACTGTAATCTTTCATTCTTTTTCCTTATAGCGTTAGAGGCATATATCCTAGCTATTTCTTCATTTTCATTCAATGCCTTCTTTAGTTTATTTGTTTCTGTCTTTTCTTCTTTAGCTGCCTTTTGTGCTTGCTTTTGTAGTTGCTTTGAAGTGAATTTTAATTGGAACAAAGTATTTTCCAAACCTGCAGCGGGATTACGTGACATTAGGTTCTATAATTAGTTCGTTATCGCGGGTATACTTGTAGTAATTATCCTTTCTTTATCTTTTAATTCATCTCTTAAAGATTCTTCCTTAAACGTTTAGCCTATTTCTCCTTTTCTTTTTGCTAACTGTGGGAATATCCGGGTTATGCAAAATATGTCACAGAGATAACGATCAGAAAGATCAGAATAACTAGAGAGATAAGAGAAGAGGAAATTTTAAAAAATGCCTTCTGGCTTTGAATATATAGATTTCTAATACATATAGTTAGGAATTTAACCCCTGTTTATTATTATCATCTAGTTTTATTTCCATGGCAATACATTTTTGACTCAAATCTACTATATTCTTTTTATATATTTCTACAACCAACTCCAACTCCTTTATTTTTGTCTTCAGCCTTACCAATTCTAAATGTGTGTCCTTTTCTGAAGGATGCTCTATCGTTGACGCTGTTGTGTAGTTGGAATAGAACTGGAGGTTGCCTAACTTTGGTAAGAGAAGGGGTTTAAATACCTTATTTGATAAGAGTGTTCTTGAATTCTGATCTTTCTTGGGCTCGATTGTATAATTACCCAAAGGTGGAAGCTTCACTATTTTGCTATTAGGTCCAGTTGGTTTATTATTGGGGAAGTTTGCATTCTTTCTTTTTTTTCTCGATTTAATAACATCTGTTTTCAGGGTTAGTGGTCGGGGTCTTCCATGAACTTTTAAAAATAGGCCACAGGCATTACAAAGAACTGTTCCGTTTAAATCCCTTCTCCAAAGAGGTGTTCTAGTTGCGGAACAATTTTGACAAAGCATATCATAGCTATTTTCGATATTCTCGTTTTGAATCACGGTCTTTTGGCTGTCTTGATTAGTTTCCATTTTCTTTTTTTTTCGAGGAATCTTTAACGTGTAGCCTGTAAATTGAGTTAATTGTTAGAATAATATATAAAAATCCCTTGCTTTATATATCTCCATCAATACCTTTTATCAGGAAATAAGGGGCTAACAACAATGAAATACACAGCTCCCCAATCTGAGCTATCCAAGAGACACCGAAAGATAGAGAGATAAAGCCATAAAAGATTATTGTCTTTTCCTTATCAGTGCGATTCTAATCGTGGTATCGCATCACGTGCCCAAAAACCGTCCGGAGATTAGATTATGACACAAAAGCCTTACGTAATGTATCGTTTCTGATAGCGATTTAAACTAATCATGAATGAAAGGGATGCGGTATGGTGAGAAAGTAGTTCCTATCGTTCTTAAGTTTGCAGTATTTTTGCAAAACGACCAGATCCTAGTAACAAAAAAACTTTTTATCAATGTAAAGATCGTCCTACTTTTTTTTATTACAACTCAACTAATTTAAAAAAATTAATAGATGAAGATACTTGTCTTGTATTACTTGCTGAATAAATACCAATCTGTTACAAACAAAACTTCAACTGTATGGTACCTATCATTCACTTGCTCGCAATCAAACTAGATAGATACTCCGCGGGAATGAGGCGGTGTACCGCGGGTAACAAAGGACGGCAGAATTGAAAATGGAGAATGGGCATCCTTTGAAACTCAAAGCTCATTCAACAACGTAAATCAACGAAAGTTTCCTTGCCTAGATTCATCGAAAAGACAAACGAAAATCAATATAGACGTTGACAATGGGGCCATTGAAAGAGGGTTCTGTAATTCCTGGAATATCAGAAGCGAGTGAGCTGCGAAAGGAAGAAGAAATACCCATTGAAGATGGAAGGAGAGGAGATGTAGACACAAACATGGCGAATCAACCTGATAAACACAGAAAAAATGTACAAAAGCATATAAATGGTTCAAGGGATAATATATCTGCAAGCAGCGGTTCTCTATTTTCTCCAGATCAGGAGGCAACACTTAAAAATCTTTCTTTTCAGGGTGTTCCTAATTCTGCATTGAGCCGTCCTGCCACAAATCTTAACTCTATTCAAAGTACCAACGAAAATACCCCATATTTTCCAGCTGATCTTAATCGTCATGGTAATGTTACGCGCAGGTCTACGGGCCAGATACCACATGCACAATTTAAAGCTGGCGAAGGGAATAATAGCACTTCTAAACTGGAACAACGCCCCACACACCATAAAAGAAGATCAATAATAGGCTCTATTGATGGTAGGATAAATACTAATAACTGGGGGAAAGAATTTGGTGATGCATTCAAGAGGCTTTCAGTGATGTCCAAATTAAAACTACAAAAAAAATATCAAGCCATAAATGAACAGTTATATGATAATGAAATCAATGAACAAGATATACCTACCCAAAAGTTAGCTTCTGATCTGATTGATTCACTTCTGGCAGGTTCACCCGGTGCTTTATTCGCTAGTACAATATTTTTACGTGATGAACATGGAAATAGAAGGGCTCCATTACTTTTGGCAATGCTAGAAGTAAGAGTTCAACCGATCTATGGTCCAATTTCGTCTGATTCATCTGGTGGCGAGGAAGATGACGAAGATGAAGAAGAAGAGGAAGGAGGAGGCAATGATACTAGTATCACAAACAGAAATCAAAGTAATGCTGATGTAACGCACCCTACAAACGAAAATTATTCTTCTCACCCTAGAAATGAACATGCAGATAATAATGATATATCTTCAAGAAGGACAAGTTTAGGCAGCTTCCAATCTAAATCCAAAAAAAAGTATGTGGAGAAAAACAACGATTATACAATGTTTAATTTAAATTTAGAATATGGTGTGGGATCAAGACGACAGAAATGGTCTATTATTAAAAGTTATAAAGAAATTGCAACTTTACACAACACATTGAAACTTATTTTTCTGCAACAATTAGCAGCCAATAAACTTTATATAAATAATGGAAAAGTTGGAAATATTCGATTACCTAAATTTCCTAAATTTCCCAAGAATGCATTGAAAAGAAATCATCATTTGGAAAGAAGGCGATCTTCTACCCGTGAAAATGTTAATAATACTTCTGGTATTGGATTATCTTCTTCAGCATCAACGAGATTTTCATCTCCATCTCTCAATATAGAATCTGCATTGAGCGATAACACTTCTTTATCTGATTCGCGTCATTCTTCATTATTTGCATTCAACATTAATGACATTAAGATGAAACATTTAGATGATTTAATTGCTGAAGAAGATACCCCTTATCAACCAATGCATTTGAGGCTAGAAAGGTATCTAAGACTATTAAACCTTGCACTGTGTCTAAGACCCCAAGCTAATAGACTTTGTGAATTTTATGAGTTTTCACCTATTGGCAATTTATTGAGCTACGAAAACGGCTATCAGGGAAAGGAAGGCTCATTACATATATCATCATCAGCCAAAACACAAGGGTGGAGATTTTCACATTTGAATACAAATGATTTTAAAGAGATGGTGGAAAGACACACAGATAAATGGTTCCTTGTAAGGCATTCATACATAACATATGTGTCAGATTTATGTTCCACCACCCCACTTGATGTGTTCTTAGTCGATTCAATGTTTAAAATCCACCTTCCAGGTTTCAATAAAAAAAAATATGAAGAGCTAATGGAAGCAGATGTGGATTGGAGTAAGGCCAAATCTAAAAAATTATCAACAAAACTTTTAATCACTTTAGAAAACAGTGAGAGAAAGATCACACTGGTTTGCAAGTCTGAATACAATATGAAACAATGGTCAAGGTCAATTAAACATATGCTAAAGTCAACGATATGGTCCCAACCTCATAGGTTTAAAAGTTTTGCCCCCGTCAGAAAAAATGCATTTTGTAAATATCTAATTGATGGTCGTGATTATTTTTGGGCACTGAGTGAGGCTATACCCATGGCAGAAGATGTCATATATATTCATGATTGGTGGTTAACACCTGAATTATATCTAAGACGCCCTATTGATGGTAATCAAGAATATAGAATTGATAGACTTTTGAAAGAACGTGCTGAAAAGGGTGTAAAAATATTTATTGTTGTTTATAGAAATGTTGGAACAACTGTCGGTACAGATAGTTTATGGACTAAACACTCAATGTTAAATTTACATCCCAACATACATTTGATCAGATCACCTAACCAATGGAAGCAAAATATTTTCTTTTGGGCTCACCATGAAAAATTTGTTGTCATTGATCACACAATTGCCGTTGTTGGTGGTATCGATCTTTGTTATGGTCGTTATGACACTCCACAACATGCTTTAAGAGATGACATTGAAGATCTTAAAAAGCAGAACTTCCCTGGAAAGGATTATTCCAATGCGAGGGTTAGTGATTTCTATGCTCTAAATAAGCCATTTGAATCTATGTATGATAGGAAAGAAATCCCAAGAATGCCCTGGCATGATGTTCAAATGATGACAGTGGGAGAACCAGCAAGAGACTTAGCCAGACATTTTGTTCAAAGATGGAATTACCTACTGAGAGAGAAACGGCCGAGCAGATTGACTCCGTTACTAACTCCTGCTAACGATTTTACAAAGGAGGAGCTAGAGAACTCACCATTCTTTCAAGTACTTAAGGGTAAATCAACTTGTGAAGTCCAAATTGTTAGAAGTGCAGGTGCTTGGTCACTAGGTATCAAAGAGATAGAAAGTTCCATCCAAATGGCATATTTAAAATTAATTGAGACCAGCCAACATTATGTATATATTGAAAACCAATTCTTCGTCACAAGTTCAAGTTGGGATGGTGTGATTATTGAAAATAAAATCGGTGATGCTCTCGTGGATAGAATTATTAGAGCAAACAATGATGGAAAAGTTTGGAAGGCGATCATTGTAATTCCGTTGATGCCCGGATTTGATCATCCTATCGATGAAGCAGAAGCTTCTAGTATCCGTGTGATCACACAATGTCAGTACCAAAGCATATCCCGTGGTGAAACATCAATCTTTGCTCGTTTACGGAAATTAAACATTAATCCTACAAACTATATTCAGTTCTTCTCATTAAGAAAATGGTCCACGATTGGGCCACATGATAAACTGATGACTGAACAATTGTACGTACATGCAAAGATATTAATAAGTGATGATAGAAGTTGTATCATTGGAAGTGCGAACATCAACGAAAGATCACAACTTGGAGACAGAGATAGTGAAGTGGCAGTAGTTATTAGAGATACAGATTTAGTCAAGAGTAAAATGAACGGTCAAGAATATCTTGCTGGCCGATTTGCATGGGAAATGAGACAACGATTAATGAGAGAACATCTCGGTTGTGATGTTGATTTAGTCGAAGTTGTGGAGAGACAATTTGGTAAACTTGAAAAGTTTGCAACTGACAATTTTGAAAGTTTACAAACCATTGGAAATAGTGACGTCCCCTTTTCAGATGAGGAAAAAATCATGTCAGCTATGATCGAATTGGGATATCGTGAAGTATTTGATAAGGAATATAGTTCAGAATGGTATCAGCTTCATAAAAAAGGAAAACAAAATGAAAGTTTTATTCGTACTAATATCAACGAGAACGTTGCTGAGGATTTCGACGAAGTAAGCAGTGTTCTCGATCCATTGGAGACAACAAGTGGGAAGATGAAATTACCAAAAAGAAAGGAATATCAGACCATCTATCGGAACGAATATCAAGCACCGCTACATTCTTTTAATTATAGAGCAGGTGCTGAGAATAAAGGTATGAGAGAAAAGAAATCTGTTAGTACTGATGCAAGGTTGGAACATAACCCGGAACACACAGCGGAAGTAAATGGTGATGGACCTGATGGTTGGAAGAAAGTCACTCCTGAATTTAAAGAATCTGTTACGGAACAATTACGAGAATGGGCTTTTAGAGTATTGGCGACTAAAACGGTAGATGGGAAAAAGAAGCCAAAACATGATTTCCTACCCGATAGCATTGATATTGAACGATATTTAAAAGATCCTTCGGTTACTGACCTCAAAAAATGGGACATGCTGAAACGTATATGTTACTTACAACACCTATCATATAAGATTAAAATGGATAAGAAGGAACCGTCCGTTCCTGTCGAAGTGGAAAAAGATATGGGCAGTATAGATATTAATGAAGATGAGCTTGATGATGATGAAGTTGATGAGCTGCTAGCACAGATAGCACCCTCCATCTGTCAGGGAGATACTGTTACTGGTCAACTACTAAACTTGAGATTTATTGATCCATACTCATTCGAAGATCCCCTAGATGTATCATTCTACGAAGATATTTGGCTTGCTATAGCACTAAGAAATACCCTCATTTACCGATATGTGTTTCATTGTCAGCCTGACAATGAAGTGCAAAGTTGGAGAGATTATAAGGAATTTAATAAGTTATTCAATGAGTTTTCTGTGGAACAAAACAAATCAATCGAACGAACTGCAAAAAGGATGGCTACTAACTCCAAAGCATCACAAACAAGTTCTTCTTCTACTGAGTCGCAGGATAACTTACAAATTCCCAAGAGTGAAAATGCTACAATTGAAAAGGGCGAAAAGGTTAAAGATGTCCCTACGGAACCTGGGAAGGATCTTCTAGAAGAGGCTCAAGACAAAATAAAGAAGGAAGCTGTATCCAGAATAAAAATGAGATTTTCAAATAGTATCCTTTACGGTTTCAAGCCCAGAATTTTCACAAGATATACTGCGAGGAAGATGTTGGAGAGAGTTCATGGCCATTTGGTGTTATTCCCAACTGAATGGTTGTCCAAGGAACTAGATTCGAAGAATTGGTTCTATAGTATGGACAGACTTCCACCGATTACTATATATGATTAGATATAATTACTGTTAATAGCAATATTGTTTTGAATATACGCATTATTTTAAAATTCTACAAAGTGAAGAAACAATACTTCTGGTACAAATGAATCTATTCATTTCGAGTAATTATAGAAACTTAACCATGCAGACAAATCGATCCCAACCAAACTTATAACGTACAATACAGTCATTGTTAAAGTGGGAAACAATATAAAATTAATATTTTTAAGAAATGGCAATTGAGTGTATCCATAAAATGTGAGAATGAAATAATGACCAATGGCAAAACAGTATAACGAATTTCCGACAATCAAACCAATCCAGTTATGTAAATTAATGACAGGAAGCAACAGGAATTGAACCAGGTACAACAGGACCCAGATTATCAAGAATGCATTACAATGAACATCAAAACAATAGGCCCATTCCACATTATTATAACCCAATGTTGTCTTAAATTTGAAAAATGGTCTATTTAAGATGATCCAAAATGCAGTTGTTATCAAGAAACCCACCAGGAAGAAATCCACGAATATCATGTTAAATAGTAGTTTTAGAAACCCACCAAATGTATCACCATAAGCAATGGACCAAGCGATGGACGCGATAGAGAGCAATAATACCTGTAAGATAAAGAAAGAGGGATCGTCTCTAGCCCATTGATTTTTCGTTTGGTGTTGATAATAGAAAGAACGGAATGCCTTTCGCGGTTGTGTTATTAAATGAATCATTTCCCAAATTGCTGTCTCAAAATCCAAATTCTTGGGTGATTTGAAGAGCCTTTTGAGAACAGGTGGTAGAGATGCACTGGTAGAGTAGGAACTTCTGAAGGTTGACGATCCTGCTATGCTTCCCGCTCTAGAGCTACCGTTCGTCGTCGATGCTGAGGTTCTTCTATTCTGAGATGGATCCAGGTCCTGCGATGTCATGGGTAAGGAGGACATTTCCTTGTATAGATGCTTGGTTAGGATGATGAGTCTTGTGTCTGTTCTGTTCAATGAATCGTTTTATTTTGTTGTTGGAATTGTCGAACTTAATTAAAGTAACTTGCCGTTCGAACCTTACAAGCGGCATTGATATATAGGCTCATTACAGAAACTTGCTTATTGAAGAGCTAGTATAAACTCTAAATTAATATTAAGAATTGCTACTCTATTTGTACATTAATACGAACCTGTATATTTTTGTTTTAATGGCACAGACCTATAACTGAACATTCATCGCAAAACTATCAACGCTATAACCAAAATTCCAATTTGGAAAAACAATTAAGTAATGTCAACTTCTTATATAACAAACACGACAGTAGAGGATTCTTAAGGCCACCTAACCCCTATATCCAAAGGAGAGAATGAGTCCAACTGAATCACCTACAAAACAACCGTCCACCGAACGATCGTTATTCGACGATGCCTCTACATTGTTGATGTTTTCCAAGAGTCAACCGCAAACTCAAATTCCTCCAGTAGAGGATGCAACAAATCAACAGGCAATAGATCCTGCTGCTTCTGCTGCAGCTGTGACTTTGGCAGCAGCTGCAAATCTTACTTCACCATCAACTCAATCACAGTATCAAGAAGAAGAACCCAAAGTGGAAGATATTAAATTTGAAGCTACAACAACCCCAACCAAGAGGAAAGGTAAGAAGAAAAAGAAGAAGTGGCCAGTGGATGATTCTTATATTGTGGATCCAGATGCTGGCATCATTACTTGTCTTTGTGATTTTGATGATGACGATGGGTTTACTATTCAATGTGACCACTGTAACAGATGGCAACATGCCGTATGTTTTGGTATCAAGGATATAGATTCAGCTCCTGAAAACCATCTTTGTAACGTGTGTCAGCCAAGAGATGATTTGAATGTGGAAGTCGCAAGAAGAAGGCAATTGCGTCAACGCTCTTTGCTAACTGTACAAAATATTTCTCCTGAAAATGTTGCTGATATTGGGAAAAGAAGAAAGAGAAGGAATGATAAAGATGAATATAACATTGAAAGACCACAGCAGAAAAGACAAAATTCTAGACATGATAATATTGAACAAGATGGACCCGGGAAGGGCCAACAAGGGGGAAATGAAGTACCTAATATACCAACACCAGATCTTGTAGTGCGAAGAAAGGAGCATTTTTTGACCGCAAAGGAAGCATATGGTGCTAGTTTTCTTCCTATTGATACATACAGAATGAAGAATGAGACAGTGGCGTTATTTTTAGATAAACATAAAAATGATGCATTTATAACGATTATTGAAGATTTTGCACCCTTAGATATCGAAGTGAAACCATACGCAGATTTTAATTATTCAAGAACTTTTCCAGGTTTTCCAAAATTAGGGACTTTCTTACCAGAGGGCTGCAATGAAAGTGCTCTGATACAAGAATTTCTTGGCGAATTGAATTTCAAGGAAGACTATTTAGATGACCCAAGGAATATGTATAGGATATGGGGAACCGTAAAAAGCAAGGTCGTCTTTCATCCAAATTGGCCACTTTGTATTGATGCCAGATCCTGTGGTAATCTGGCGAGATATATTCGAAGATGCTGTAATCCAAATGTAGGACTATCCACTGTGAAAATAAAAGAAACAAACGAGATAAAGTTTGTTTTAAAAGCTTTGCGTGATATCAACCCAGGTGAAGAACTACATCTTTCCTGGCATTGGGATAAGAAGCACCCAATAAGGAAATTAATAGAAGATGATGAAACCTTCGATACTTTAAGTGAAGAAGAGAAGTTTTTATTGATTAATTCCGTCGATTCTATACTAAGTTCATGTGACTGTGGATGTACAAACAATGGAAATTTAAATAATAAAGATTGTCATATTTTGAAAGTGAAGAAGGCTATTCAACCATTGGTGAAATCTGTAAAACAAAAAATGAACAATCGATACAAGCTAAATGCCGTTTTGGATGAATTAGATCACAGAAGGGCAAGACCAAAACCTATTTTGGAACGATTATTGAATCAATCATTTAAGAACAGATCAACGAATAGACAGGAAATAATCTCAAAAATTCTAAATAATATGAATCCGCAAGATAAAGGGTACCATCTTTTAAGTTCTACATACGGTAGCATATTGCCAATAACTGATCTTAGTGCCACCAATCGTAGAAAATCAGAAGGTTTGGTTGTTGCAAATACTCACCAACCATTTAAGGTGTCCGTATTAAAAAACAAAAGTATTTTAAGGACTGATTCAAGGAAGGGGGCTAAGAATACTAAAATAAAGGCCCTAAAAAAGCCTTCCTATTTTGATGAAACAATGATAACAGATTTGGATAAACTGTTAACCCCAATTGAATTAATTGTTCCTCAATCACTTCAGCGGGGAGTAACATTAGAATCTCAATCTGTAGGGCTGGGATTGAACCAAAGTCATAACCCTGAAGAAATTGAGAAGTTGAACAAGATTCAGGACGTCGATCTTTTATCAGGAATGAAACCTTCGGAGAATGTGATAGAAGATACAAAATATGATATTTCAAGGGTTTCATCTTCGCCTAAAATACTTGCATCTAGTCGTCCTTCATCTGCTGGTGGTATTAATACTTCTGAAAATACCGAATATAAGGAAGCAGTCTCTAATACAGTACCTACGGCACATCTAAAGAAGAAGTTAAGTTTTGCTGACTATAGGAAAAAATTACAGAAATAGTATATAACTTAGTTTCTTTGTAACATTACAACTTACGATCTTTATGATTTAGATATAAAAGCCAGTCGATAATCGATTAAGTAAATCCATTCGAAGCTCTCTTTAAAGATGTGATATATCAAATCATATTACGTAAGCCGTATACTTATATTTTCAGTGATAGTTTCTGAGAAAGTGGTCTATATCTTCGTTTGCAACACTTTCAGAGTAATGAAGATAAGTAGGCTTTAGAATATCCATTTAACTGACTACAATGACCAAAACCCAAGCAATTCAATATGCGCTAACAAAAGTTCCAGAGATCCTGCCGTTGGAACAAGATGATGTAAAGCAACTCTGTGAAAATATTATAAGCTCCAGCCACAACCCTGAAGCGATTGCACAGGGATTCTTAGATATTCTGGGTCACGATGACTTGTCCTTTGAATTTGTCATGAAATTCAATGAGCTGTTGGGTGAGACTGAAAAGCCAGTGTCTCCATCAGTCAATGAAGCAATTTCTGAACAAATTAGCAATCCTCCTTCTAGGACAACCTCTAAGACAAACCTGCGGAATGAAAGGAAAAAAACGACAAATTTAAAACCAGCTAACGGTCAATTAGTGTCAGATGTAATAAAAGAACCTTCCAGAGCGAAACAATCCAAACAACCGAGCAAACAATCAAAATCAACGAAATCAAAAACCGTCCAATCTCTACAAGAAATTGATGATGCCGTAAGATTCTTGGAGTTGGACGAAAAAAATGTATCATCTTCAGGGAAGTATATCTGTAATTGTCAAGGGTTGAGACATCCAATATTCGATATTGCTCCCAACTGTTTATCCTGTGGAAAAATAATTTGCATTAAAGAGGGTCTTCATTTGAATAATTGTTCGTTTTGTGGTACTGAGCTGATTCCGATTGAAGAAAGAGTGAAATTGATACAAGTATTGAAAGATGAAAAGGAGCAATTGAATGAAGAAACGGAAGCAAGAAAGACTCAACAGAAACAAGCTTCTAGAAAGCCAGTAAAAACCTACAAGATATCTTCCGGGATGGGCAAGAACTTATTTACTGAACAAGATAAATTGTTTGATTTTATAGAAAGAAAGAAGGAAAGAGAACGGAAACTTCAGGAAGTCCTAAAGGATAAGGAACGACATGAAGAGGAAATCCGGAAAGCAGATGCTAACAAACTAGAAGAGGAAAACAAAGACAAAGATTTGATAGCTGCACAAGACCGTTTAGAAAAACTATTACATTTTCAGGATACCTCGGCGGAACGTACAAAAATTATTGATAATGCAAGCGATTTTAGTATGTCCGATGAAGCAGGTCTATGGGGTTCCGCACGAGAAAGGGCCCTAATGCTAAAGAAGCAACAAAGAAACTTAAGGAAGTGGGAGAAGTTAGAGAATGAAAGGAATGGTAAACGTGATAAGTATGTCGTTAGCATGGACATTGGCCCCAATGGTAAGGTTACTATGAAGGAGGTTTCAAAAGATAAAGGAAACGTTTTTGCTGGATCTGATGACGAATTAGATGAGATAAGTGATGAAGAAGATGCAGAGGACTTACGCGCCATTAAGAACCTGAAGAAGGAAATAACCGAAAATAAGGAGTTGGAGACTTCTGAGTTGCAATCCAGTACTTGGGATTACGAAAAAGACCAAAAGAAGTTCCAGCGTCTTAAGTATGTTGGCAAACCCTCATCTCCAGATTCTGAGAAAGACGAAGAACCACCAACTAGCGAATGGAAATCAAGAGTACAGATATCTGCTGATGATAAAAATGCATTAGAGGAAAATATTCTTGCAGTTTTGTAGTATTTGCATTAAAAGGAGCAAATTATATTATTTGTCATCTATTCTAGTTATGTTTCCAAACATCTTTTAGAAGATTAATATACATTTTTTCTATAGATAAATACGAATGTTAAAAGATCGTTAAATATGCAATTTAATAATTGAATTCACTGGCACTTTGATGAACTGCTTTACGAGCCATACGTATCAATTTCATTTTTGGGTCCTCCTTTTTGTTTCTCTTACGCTCATCGTTTTCCTCTAGCTGTTGCTTACTTCCGAGAGCACCCATGCTCTTAGGTTTCTCTCTTAAACCAAAACTTTTTGCTAAATGCCCAAGATGTAAACATCTCACGTTAAAAAATTTCTTTTCCTGCGAAATATGGGTCGCATAAGCCCTAACATGACTCGTGTAACCTCTCATTGCCACGTTTTTGAAAGATGAATCTTCAAGAAGACGTCTTTCCACATTTAGATGCCATGTAGTAGCATTTGTGTCCCATTCTAGATTCTCATCTTTATCCTTCTTTCTTCTCTTTTCTGCATCTTCCTTAGTTCTATCATTTCTTCCAACTCTGATATCACTGAAAGCAGGTTTTAATAAATCCTCATCGAATTTCAGTAATTCCCAACCCATTGGATGATATTGCTTAATATAGTCCATGTAACCTTCTTCTTCACCTGGAAGCAAAAACAGCAAACTTTCACCGTGTTTCCCAGCACGAGCGGTACGACCAATTCTATGAAGATGATCTTCTGCAGCAAATGGTGGGTCCAATTCTATAACAGTACTCACGGTTAAATCCAACCCTCTACTGGCAACATCGGTACAGAACATGATCAAATGCTTCCCTTTTGTTGCTTCGTTATCGGTTGCAAAATGTTTCAGCGTTTGAGTTCTCATTTGTTGTGATAGAGAACCGTGTAATTTATAACAGATAACCTTAGGGGCTGAAGATGGGTCAAAACATGGTAATATGGTATTTCCTTTTGTCAGGACTCTCACACTGTCACCAACTAGATTCCTGTGATGAGAATCGTTAGACGAAAACACTTCAAAATGAAATTCAACATTATCTGAACATGACAAAAAGACCATTGTCCTTGTTGTTTCTTCAGAACTTTGAACTTTTTTAGTGATATTGTTCAATTCTGCGGCTAAGGTTACCAACCTTAATTTTGGAGGAACAATTGTGATTTGTTGCAATAGTTGATCTGGCACAGCCGTCATGGTTTTATTATCTTTCTCACCCTTTTTACCGTTGCTGATCAATTTATAGTTCTGTAGAGCAATATCACCCAGCTTTGTTACACCACCTTTCACAGTAGCACTACAAAGAACGTTAATAATACGAGAAGGAAGTTTAGGAAATTTTTGAGTGTTAATTGGGATCTCATGAATAATCTTTAAAATATCGTTAATCGTTTGCTCAAATCCTAATTCCATTAATTTATCTCCTTCATCCAACACTAAGTATCTTAATGAATTACCCATTTGATCACGGATTACTTTAGTATTTTCTAGATGATCTAATATACGACCAGGTGTACCGATGATAAAGTTACAACCTTTACGCAATCTTGCTTTTTCTGACTTCTTACGTTCACCACCAATCAACAAACAAGGTACTAAGTAGTGACAACAGTTGGCTAACATTGAAGCTACTGAGTAAATTTGTGAAGCCAATTCACGTGTAGGTGCAACTATTAATGCAAAAGCACCTGATTTACGGTCTATATGTGCATCCATGTTTAAAATGGATGTTAATATTGGAAGCAGATAGGCTAAGGTCTTACCTGAACCTGTTTGTGCATGAATGAACAAATCATTATTATTTCTGGGGCTTGCAATTAAAGTGGGAATTACTAATTTCTGAATACTGGTCGGTTTCTTGATACGCATTTTTTCGTCTAAATGTGTCAATAATGGATCTTTTATACCTAATGCTTCAAACGTATCCTCTTGCAATGGGGCATTTGATGGATTAATTTCGACATCATTATCATGCTTATTAGTGTTGATAGCTGTGGCAATTTCTCTATTCGAAGTAAAAAGAGAAGAGACAATCTCTGCACTGGGTAAATTCTGTACCTGTTTCTGAGCCAGTTTACTATCAATTTCTCTAGTTTTCCTATTTGTCATACTAGTGGAGTTATTAGATGCATGTGCCCCTTTAGTCTTTTTGGTACTCTTTTCTCCTCTTGTTTCAGATTCTTCAGTAGAATCTTGATGTTGACGTTTCTTGTTAGGTTTCTTACCATCCATCATCATTTGCAACTTTCTTCTGTCCTTCCATCTTCCACCTGTAATTTTCTTAGAATTAGATGAGGATTGGGAGGCATTATCATCCCCTGTGCTAAAATTTAAAAGCATCCCATCATCATTATCATTACTGCTCATATTTGCCGTAATAATATTGGTTTAATGTTGTGAGTCTTAAGATATTTAAGCTATTGTAACAATAATAAGTATTATAGGATGAAGATGCGATGAGCTTAAATTTTTCAATACTTGAAAATTTTCCGATTTTGCCATGTAAAAAATCGTTTCTAAAAGGATTCGATTTAATGATAAATAAAATATCAAAACTAAAGTCACGAATAAGATTGGAACGTATATTTTAATTTCAATAAGATAGCAATGATAAGTGACAGCAAATTATTTGTTTCAGAGGAAGAGGATGCTAATGTAGAATCATTTGAGAATATGGATATCGATATGGGAACTGACGAAAGAAGGCCTGTTTCTGATAATGATAATGATGACGATGAAGATCCTGTTATCCAAGAATTTCCTTTGAATCTTGCTGGGACTTCCGAAAACTTACATATATTCCAGTTTGCCAACAAGGCTAAACTGATAGGAAAGAAAGCTGCCGAACATCCTTTCATCGCCGCTGCCAGATACAAGAATAAATCAGCACTTTGGGAATTAGATATTCCATTAGACGAAAACTCGTTCTTTAATAAAGACAAATCTGAAGGATCATGGGATAAGGCCAATATTCAAACATTGAAAGGGGTTGGTGTCAAAAATGACGGACAATATGTTGCATTTGTTGCTAACGGCGAAGTGTATATGGCTCCTGTGAAGACAGTGGCTCAATTAAGACCCTTCTTTAAATATATAGACTCCGCAGCTCAAGAAAGGAGACAGGAAGAATACAAGCAAAATGCGAACCCTCAAAGTCAAAGGGCCCAAGTTGTTACAATGTCCGTAAAAAGTGTAAGTGATCAAGCAAACAATCGATTAACTGGTTCTTTGCTGGCACATAAGATCGCTGATGAGGAGGATGCCACTGAATTGGAATGGATTGAAAGTACGTTTGAACAATATAAAGAAGGAATAATGACAGAATCGAAAGAAGCCATATTGAAACCACTGGACAAAGATGAAGATTACTTGTCGAAGTTACTTTGATCGAGAGGCCATAAAATAGAGACATTATGCTTTTTTATAATAATTAAGTTACATAGAGTTTTTATATTTAATTTTGCATTAGGGTTAATCATACCACATCTTAATCAATTCCTCTGAAACTGCACTTGGCGTTAAAACACCCAAATCCGTTATCAATGCTGTAATATATTCTTGAGCAGTATAATCGATCGTTGGGCCACGTAGAACGTCTTGGGAATTATCTTTACGGCGTGAGAAATCTAAGGATTCACCAGTCATTGGTAAGTCGTCTGATGATAAAGGGAACATACGCACAAACTTATGACTTTCTGTAACAACGTAGAATGGTTTTCTAGCATTTTGAGCAAGAACACCAACAGAATAAGTACCAACCAGATTTATGATACCACCACTTTCTGCCACACCTTCGGCACCAACAAAGACTTTATCTACTTTATCGATGACAGTTCCCACTGCACTATCCACAACCATAGTTACAGGTATTCCTTTTTCCTCTAATAAAGAATATAACTGTCTCCCCTGTTGAGTGGGTCTCGATTCAGTCACGACACATCTGAATCTAATTAAGTTTTTGGCGGCATGATTTAATAACGAAAAGACAGCTCTGGAGAATCCATGAACCAAGATAATATCATCATCAGATATGAAATCAACACCAATCTTGGCAATCTTATCACGAGATCTCTTTGCTCTGGAAACGAAAAGCTGACCATTTTCTATAAGATGCTGTTTACAACTTTCCCAATCACCGTAAAGATGTAAATTTCTCAAGACGAATCTCATGAAGATATCACACCCTGCTCTCAAAGAGACGGAGTTTGGAATGGTCTCAATCAGTTCGGCGGTAGAATTCTTTATCGTAGTGATCATTTCAGCTGCCGTTTCTGGATTTTTCACTCTTAACAATGTGACCAAGGATTCGATTGCAGCGATTGGCATAGTCATTTCGGCATCCTCTTCCAAAAACTTTAGATACGTCTCCGTAATGTTAAAATCTGTCATTGTTGCAACTTTTTTGGATGATATATTATGTCTATAGAGCCGGTAACTGATCTTGTCTCTTAAACTGGTTTGCGATGTCAAATCTTTCTTGCACATATTTTTTTCCACTCTTGAAGTGAAGATATCCAACTACGCGTTGTAGAATTTTCCACCATAGTAAGCATCAAAATATGTTATTTAAGATAACACATTGTAGAATGATGTTAATGTTTTTAGACATATATAGTTAGGTGTGAATATACATTTATTAAATATGAGTCTATTTCTCGAATGAAAGTTTACTGTGTATGAGATAGTTTGTGATATCATCACCAAACAAATCTGTCATATCATTATTCGAGTTATCCAAATTCGTGATTCTCTCACATGCCATGATCAAATCGTAATTGATGGATTTAGAAACTCTAGAATCGTGTCTATAATCTTTGTGATTCATTATGAAATTACGGATGTATTTGGCGATGGATGGTATCTTACCCGATGTTCTATCAGAGATTAATTTTAAATAGTAATAAGTTCTCAAGTGTTTGGAAGAATTTTTTAGTTCTTTCCAATCCTTGGAAACAAATCCCTTGTGTCTTAATATTGGATTAATGAATTTATTGAATATACCATTTTCCATACTGTGGAAAATTTCATTAATGGAATGCATAGAAGTGTTAAAATCTGAAGATTCAAAAGAATTCTTCCAGTAAAAGTGTTCATTTAAGATAGCGTCTGTATGATGAGCAGTATGCATATTATCCCAAACTTGTGACATTGGTATATATGCGTTAATTCTATCAGGGAACGTTAATAAATATTCCACGATTAAGTAAAGCATTGTTGAGTATGCGGCATTTTCGAAATCGGTCAATTGTACTTCTAAGGGTCTAAACTCGACTCTCCAACCAGGAACTCTCTTATTACTTGGTACAGCTTCTTGAGTTGGAGGTTTAAAACGTAAAGTTTGCCAATTTGTACTTTGCAAATTTTCGAAATGATTCGTGGACGTCTTATTATCCTGGTCAATACTTTCCTCAAAGACAGATATAGGGTCTCTAATGTATAAATGTGCGAAATGCTTAGCTAAATCATAATCAAGAGGAGCCTTATCGTTTTCCAACAATGTTTTCAATACCTTTTCATTAATGGGTACATCAGTATCATTCAAAGTTCTATTGAAAAATTCGTTACCACCTAAATATAAATCCACCGTACTGTATCTTGATTTAGGAATTCTTTGCACGGATTTCTTAGCATCTTCAGAAAGACCACCCATTCCATCTTTATTATACTTGGGTAATATTGGTTCCGTGTTACGTTCCCATGGAGTACGACAATCCACAGCACCTGAGATGACGTTCCAACGAACATCTTGGTCAGCTAACCAACCTTTAAAAGCTGGTGCTGCTGCAGATGCAGCCAACATAATGGGGGCGAAATTAACCAAACTGTCATACACATAACGTGCCAAATTAATATTTGGAGCTTGGAAAGTGACTTGTAAACAAGAGGACCCCATCCCGAACCCCATCGCATCCAAATAAATAAAACCTGGTTTAGTAGCCTTGAGAGATTCCTTATCCTCTGGAACAAACCAATCACGTTCATAGACAGTATCATCTGTCTCCGGAGTGAATTGATCCTTAAACATGGGGATGTTCATACAAACTTTTTCACCTCTTCTGATTCTAATGTTAGCGGTCAAAGTGGGGAATCTTACATGTCTGTTAATGACTTCATCGGGCAAATATAAAGATCTTGATGCTGAATTCTTATGATCCCAAGGATTTTCAATATTCAAGAAATCTGATCTCCCCATTCTGGGGAAAGTAGTCAAACTGATGGGAACCAAATTTTTCCTTTGTAAAAGCAAACCTTCCTCTTCAGCGAATTGATTCAATCTAAACTTGGCCAAATCTCTTCTCTTCTTCATATTAAACTCGACATACTCATCGACGTATCCGTCATAGGGACTTGCCGGAGTTGCCTCCAACATAAATCTCCCATACTCCGGATGATAAAGGACATCATTAGCCACGCAAAGGGGATAATCGACCTCAGCGAACCTATCCAGAATGAAATCGTGAGTGACATCAAGCATGACGTTCTTGTTATTATGGTCCACTTCGAGCATCATATATTCGATTTCATCGCCCCATAATAGAGGATCATTATCTCTCTTGGCGGCGGCCTGGAAGACGTACAGCAGTTGTTCTATACCTTGTTTTCGGATATGGTTGTTGTATTTACGAGATTCGGTCCATGGTAGCGGTGTTCCGGCGGCAAGTAGACCCATCTCTTTTGTTGGTTGATTGATCAATTAATTATTTAGTTAATTAATTGGGTGAGTGTTATTTCAGAGAGGACTGTTGTTGCCTTTTAATGATGTGTTACTATGGAAGTTCACGTCAGATGAACCCTGCGATGCGATTGGAAGGGACCGGAGAGAGGAGTGGTGGCTATTATATAAGTTGCAGCCAGGATGAGGGATCAAATAAAGTTTGACGTGTAGTCAATGGATGCCCTTCGCTATGGGTCCATAATAGGATGATAGTTATTCATATTGTGCCAAATGGGATGGAGAATTCAGGTGAAATTTCAAAATTTTTCATTTTTTTTCGCGCCGTCCATCCACAGTCTTTGTCTTTCTTAGTCAGCAGAAAGACGCCACAGTTTGCGCGCGAGTTTCGAACGGCTTATGTAATACACGAGTCGATATTCTTGGTTTTTCTCTTGCTAATCGTTGCAATTGAGTCCTGCTGTCTGATGTAGTATATATCTATGAAAGTTATAAGATTGAGAAAATGGGGTTCTTACACACCCACACCTTCCACAATAAGGGAATGCCAAAGAGCAGGACTTGGAATGGTGTCTGCTTCCCATTTATCGATGGACTTTCTTGGCTATAAATGCTTCTTTTGTTTTCAACTCCGGTCGGGTAGCGGAATTTTTGACATATGCTGACTGCAAAAATTCCAGAAAGAGAGATGGGCGCCAAAGGAACAACATAGAGGGAAAGGAAAACAACTTCAAGGTGTGTTAGATTCTGATGTCAGCACCACTATTTTAAAAAAACAAAGTCAACAATCTAATAACCGCCACTGGTCCTCAAGTTTTAAAATATACAATTCTGTTATAACAGTAGGGTATTATATATGAATTTGGGTCCATTAGTACTAATGACTGCTTCTTTAACAAGCAATCCTTGAAGACTTATTTAGTGCTATGAACTAATTGAACTGACACATAGTGATAAAACGTCTATCCGATGTTTTTCAGCTTTAACAAACAGTTTTCACATCACCAGTAATCAGCTCTCGATACTATTCTCTGACATTAAACCCAATAGACTAAAGGACATAGTCAAGCACAACTGTAACGAGAAAAGGCCTTTTATATTATCTATACAAACATTTTCAAGTATATTTTAAAGTCACGCTAAATCCGCGGATTTAAGCACGAAGTTGAGGCGACAGTCTTGAAATTATTTCAATACACTGTGGACAAAATGTTCATGGACTAGGTGCTTCATGGCGAACAATGACCACAGCACACCGCCATTCATGTACCTATTCAAGGGCCTCTACCCCAGGAGGCACTCCCAGACAACTCCAGATAAGAGTACCAGTACTCTTGCCTCCGCTTCCACGCCCAAATTGACCAGAAGTCGAAGCAATACTCGTCATGCGGAAATCATTGAGGACTTCCCCCGAATCATTGAACAAAAGTACAACTCGTCAGTGGAATCCCGGTCACAATGCCTCCATAGTCAATTACAAAGGGACAGAATAGACATCGGACCTGCGGATTTGGTTCACATTACATTGTCGGACCCATACCATAACACGCCACTAGGTCAATACTTCCATCTCACAGGATTGGATTGCTCCAATGATACAAACCCATTGGCATTCCTCCGCTTGATTACTTCATCTTTGAGTACCCAGTTCGATAACGTTGTATATTGTTCGTACAATTTGTTCGCGAAACAGGACGTGAGAATCCATTTCGAATCCATGGATGTGTATCAAGTGAGCGTCTTGGACTTCCAGGGGACAACATGGCCCCCAGAAAGAGTTGCCTTGACGGAACAAGTGTGGGATGAACTGTTTGTGAGCGCAATGATAAGGTCTGTGCTTTATAATTGGGATAAGGAGAGACAAGTGGCTGGGTTGGTGCAATTACCATTGATGAGAAATAATTTGCAAAGAATCGTGAAGCTGGTGTGCCAATTTGTACCCAGGTTTGCTGAATCAGGATGGGATAATTGTCAATCCGTGTATTTGACCATATTAGATAATTATTTGATTGTGGCCCTCTTGCAATTGTTGAAGGTTTCTGGGAGGGAGATTGTGCAGTATACTTTGGATTACTTGATGGAGTTGGCATCGATCGAGGAGACCTCGAATGATGATGCGATGTATTATAAAATTGTAAGGATCGCCATTATGGATCAGACGGAGGAGATGGACGTGGAAATGATACGGGATATCAATGAATTGTTGATACCGTTACTCACTAAGATAAATGATAGTGGTAGTAATCGAGATGCCCGCGGTGATCGTCAACGATCGTTACAATTAATTAATTCTGTTGCTGTCCTATTGAATTTCCAGGCGAAATTTCTAATTAACCAACGTGATTATGAAAAGGCATTAGCTGTTTCCTCCATGTCCACGAGTCTTTCATCAGACACTTTCAATTCCTGGTATTATTTATCATTGTCCTATATCTCACTGGGTCGATTTGATAAGGCATTATACGCGATCAACTCCATGCCATTTTTACCAGAAATAGATTCCATCAAATTGACACAACAAGCTAGTATGGATGGTGGTCATTATGTTAGACCCAAAGGGATGAACACATTCCAGTTAGAAGCCGTTGAATTCGATAATTTAACAAGAGCTTTGAAAAATTTAGACATTGATACTTTGAAAAGCATCATATTTGGGAGAGTAGTTATGCCCAATAGATCCAAACGTGGATGCATTGGAGAATTATGGAGTCAATCGTGTTTACAAGTGGGCCCCATTTTTGGTCCACAGAGTGATAATTTAATGGATTTCGTGTCAGATGCAGAAGTCTCCTCTATTACTGATAAGAACTTATTGAGGAGAAGTTTGATTACTAGAGAATATAGTTGGTCTCATAAACAGATTTACGGATTATTGATGATGATCAGTGAATCTTTGGGATGGAATACTCTCATTGAACTACGAGCCGATATTTTTGTCATGGAAAAAGAGTATGCAAGCATTGAAAGGGAAACTATCCTAAATAAAGGAATCTTGCCAGCCCACGTGAGAACAAAAAGGCTTTGTCAAAGATGGTTAGATCAAATATTTTTAGACATTTACGAAGATTTAACGATATCTAGTACTTTGGCTGCAGCAACCGCGGATGAAAATGCTAACAACAAGGAATCCATGAAATATACTGGACTGGAATGGGAACTGCTAGGTTTGGCAATGATGAGGATTTGGAAATGGGAAGATGCCCTGGCATGTTTAAGAACAAGCATGGCAGCAAGATTCGATATTATAAGTTGTACAAATCTTTTGACTTTGTACTTAAATCAACATGCATCTGGAATATCCGTCATTGATTCCGATCTGGTGATAGAACTCATTGTAAAGAAGGTCTCTTATGAATCGAGATTTTACGATACCTTTCAATTATTCAACCTGAATGTATTATTTTCTCTTGCTGATGATATGGGCCTTTCCATGCTCAAGGGAAAGATCATGATTCTACCCTTCCTGGAACCTGGAATACGGACAATGATAGATAACATGCTAGAATGGGTAGAAGAGAAGTTATCCATACCGCATGGTACCATCACATAATAGCATAGCATTATATATATATATATTTATATAATCAATTGTAACATTATAACGTTAATTCAACAACGACGACTAGAGTTTACCCGGTAGTCCGCGTTGAAAAAAATGACCGTAATCGCACTAACATATTTGCCTAGGCTTCAATGGTAGATCCTTAAACTCCCAGAAACGAGCCCATCTTTCATCTATTGACAGCTAAACTATACTAAATATACCATCGTGAGTATATAGGGGAAAGTGAGACTCACAATTTTTACCATTGCTTTTAACTGCTACCAAGACTGAATCCCAACTATATATTTGTCGACAAATTCATATTTTTTGTTCCCCACGATTATTACAAGAAATTTCAACAGATATTGCTGTTTGTAAAGTTGTTCCATTAATATTAATACCTTGTACACTAATAAATTTCTACTGTTTTTCTAAGAAGATTGTATTATAGTTGCGTTTGAAATTATTTTGTCATTGAACCTTCCTCTAGAAAATTCGAAGAGGAATTTAAAGGCTAATTAGAAATTAAACTCCCCACAAATTATAAAAATTAACATGTCAGGTTCATTTTGGAAATTTGGACAAGACTATTCCATGGAATCTCCCATTTCCAAAATATTAAATAGAGCATTCATAAAGATAAAGGATAACAATTTTAATATCGAAAAGGATGAACCAAAAGATATAGATATGACAAGTGACAAAGACTCCCAAAGGGAGGAAAAAGGAAAGTTGTCAGTACCGGAAACGGAACTTGAAGTACCAACAGATGAAACAGAATACGAGAAATTCAAACCAAACCTTGATGTGTTAGATGACTTATTGGATGATGATGAGCTATATACCGAATTGATGTGTTCCAATTCTAAATTGTTGATGTTTCTAAAATATCCAGAAACATTATCGAAATTAGTTGATTATGTGACAAAGGAACCCATCTTAACTGAGAGTTTGATTGAAGAACCAGATATAACTGAAGAATTAGCTGAAAGAACAATTATAGTTGATGCAGATGAAAATACCCTGGAAGAACCCCTAGATAGAGATGTTGAAGAAATTACAGATAATGCATCAGACGTATCACAGGAAACAAGCTGTACAGTTCCTCCTGAAACTGAAGAACAGATTGAATCTCGAAGGGCAAGAATTGCTGCAGATATCCTCGCAGCTGATGTCTGGCCCATATCTTCGGCGCTAATGGAAAACGAAGAATTGCTAACCAGGCTTTGGTCTGTATTGGATCATCCTGCTCCTCTGTCGATTGCAGCCTCCTCATACTTCATGAAGATTAATGAAAGATTACTAGACATGGATATCAATAACATGCTACAGTTTATTTTAAACCGAAAAACATTAGTTGATAGATTCATAACACATGTGGATAATCCATCTCTAATGGATTTCTTACTAAAAGTTATTTCTACCGACAAACCTGATGCTCCAACAGGAGTCATAAATCAATTAAAGGAACAAGATTTGATACCTAAATTGTTAGATCATTTGGACATGACATACTCGGCATCTACGCAATCAGCCGTCGGGGATTTCATAAAAGCTTTTGTAACACTAAGTGCTAACTCTAATAATGAAATTGCCTCTGGTATTGGTCCTAATGAATTGACAAGACAGTTGGTCTCTTCAGAGATGATGGAAAAACTTATAAAAACTATGTTAAATGGTGGTACTTCTTTAAGTAATGGTGTTGGAATAATCATTGAATTAATTCGTAAAAATAATTCTGATTATGATTTTGTTCAGGTTATCTATACTTCATTGGCAACACATCCGCCAACAGATAGAGATCCAATTCATTTGACTTATTTGGTTAAACTATTTGCGAAATATATGCCAGACTTCGAGAAATTGTTAAGTGGTAATAAACTACCGCTTCTGAAAACACCATTCGGTGAAATTGAACCCTTAGGATTTGAGAAATTTAAGATTTGTGAATTGATCGCTGAATTGCTACATTGCTCTAATATGACATTACTAAATGAACCCAATGGAGAGGCAATCGTAACTGAACGTGATCTTGAAAGAGTAAAGATGTTTTCCCAAGAAGAAGATAATGACATGAATGGTACGGCAGATTTACAAGAAGAAATCGAAGAGAATTCAGTTGCTGAGAAATCATCAAATGGGGGAGAAGTTACAGAAAAATTGAACAAATTAAAAATTGAACCCGAACAAATTATTTCTGAAACAAATGAAGAGATTGAAACTGAGCATGAAGACAATGACACCGATCCTGTCAATACTAATGATGAGTTAGACGTTGCTAATGGAGAAGTTGAAACAGCTGAAATCTATGATGAAACGTTGTCAGATTCGGAGGCTACCGAAGCATTATTACGTGAAAATCCAATTCCTGGTGACCAATTGAAAATTTCTCTTCGAGAAACAGGTATTATAAGAACAATTTTGGAAATGTTTTTTCACTTTGAATGGAACAACTTTTTACATAATGTTGTCTTTGATATTGTTCAGCAGATATTTAATGGTCCACTAAGGACAACCTATAATAGGTTCTTGTTAGGTGATCTATTGACAGGCTCCGAGATTATTCATCTGGTGTTGGATGGTGATAAGAAATGTGCGGCACAGCAAGAAAAACATGGTTTACGTATTGGTTATATGGGCCATTTGATGCTAATAGCAGAAGAAATTGCCAAATTTATCGAATATATTGAAGAAATGAAGATATCGTTTTCGAATCCAGCAATACAAGAGTGTCTTAATGAACCCCAATGGAGAGAATATATGGCTACGATATTAGCTGATACAAGAGTCAAATACAATACTGTCTTGGGTGATTTTGTCAGTGAAGATGGGTCCGGAGATCTTATACACAACGCTGATTTAGACATTATTGATACTGATGCTATGAAAGACGACGAAGATAGTTATATGAACGAATACGATAGTAGAGATAATGTCAATGACGAAAACACCTACCAAACTTTTGACGAAAACGAAAATGCAGATGAGGATGATGGCTATGCTGAATATAGTGATGGGCATAATTCTGATGATTTGCAATATTCCCCGGAAAGAAACCAACAAACAGATAAGATTCAATCCAATGAAGGATATCCTGAGCATGGAGATAAATTCACCTCGTATATGTCACACCATCTTGGTGGAAATTTTAATGATACCGTTGGTAAGGGGAATAATATGAATAATACGCAAGAATCGGCGGAAGGAGACGGTGAAGGCTGGAGTTCGCGTGATGCTGAACATAACATGGCACATAACCTAGCTAAGCATGAAGATATTCACGCTCAATTCAAAATGGAAGATATTCATGATGACGAAGATTACACTGACCCTAGTGATGATGGCCAATCATATGCTAAGCCTGGCCATCCGCTATATAGTGGTTTTATACCGTCAAGGAAGGATTCTAATGGAGTTCAATTAATTTCGAATTCTCAACTAAGTGATGAAGAGGAGAGTAGTGATGATAGTTCGTCCGATTTGAATGATGACGAAGAAGATGAAGATGGCAATATTGGCTCTGATGATTATAATGATGGTAGCGAGTATTCTTTGCAAAGAACACGCAGCAAAGAATTCACCTTCATGAGTTGATATAATATAGACTATGTTTTATTTAGTACTGTACAATAATTATTTTAAGCATTTTCCACAATTATACATTAAGACGCGTATTATTGAAAACTGAATCAGCCTCTTCCTTATTAACATTTGGCAAACTCGATGAGAAGAAAAAGGCCAAACATTGGAATATACAATACTTGAGATGTCATTTAAAAAGAGAAATAAGCTTAAAGTCCCCACATCGGCCATTGGACAAAATAACTTGCCTATCACAAAGAACATTACACCATCCCTCAATCTCTCATTTGATGATGAAGAGAATGATGAAGAAGAAATATTGCCATTAACGTTTCAAAGGAAAGGGAAGAATGCCTCTTCAATCAAACTTCCGAAGGAGATAGGAGTTGAAAATAATCCCACTACCTACGATAACATCTATTCATCCAAGAATGAAAATAAGAAGAGCGAGGTACGAATTTTAAATATGGATGATGAAGAGTTAATGGAATTAGACGACCAAAATGCATCAGATAATGAAAGTTCAGAAGTGCCAACTCAAAAGGAGATTGATGAAATAAAAAAGAGGAGGGAGAAGTTGAGACTAAGGAATCTTAAACCCAAGGGAAATGATCAAATTAGTGAAAGAGCGTATGTAAAATTGTTGGATAAAGAAGATAAGATTGACTTGATGGATACGATAACTAAAAACGGTGGTCTTAAAAAAGCCAATGAGAAGGACAACATCAGTGATGGGGAATTAGAAGAATTTGAAGATGACATGTTGGAATTAACAGAATCTCAAGCTCAGAAACAGAGGAATAAGAAAAGAGAATTGATAGAGGACGCCATAGCCTCAACTGCCCAACATACTGGAGATTATGAAAAACATATATTGAGTTCAAATTTGAATATAGACCTTGAAATAGCTTCTGAGATGCCTAAACTTCCTACCCTTTTTGCAAGCGACGAAGATGATACAGATGAAAATGCATTAGCAACTGAAATGTCAAAATTACAATTTGAGAGGAAGAAAATAACTTTGCAGGTTGAAAACCTAAAGAAACAACAAACTTTGTATTTGGAGCAACAGCAAAAGTTACTTAAAAAACTTACAGAGTGGTAAGAAAGAGCTAGTATCGAATTATTAGGTAGCTTTGTGTCCTCCATAATCTGGAATTATGGGAAACTTGAAATTTAAAAACAGAATATCGTTGATGTAGGCTTTACATGAGTACTATCTTTAGATGTCAAAAAATTATAGAATTAGAGGTGGTATTAATTTAATTAAATAATAATATAAAAATTGTTTTTGTTACTTTTTTGAATATTCATAAATCGTTCGTCATTAGGTGGATTGTGGTTGATTAAATGCTACTATGGAAAGTTTCTTTAAAATCATCAATAATTTGGGAATTTGTATTAAGGCTTGCTGTGTATCGAGGGCTTCCAGGAGGAGATAGGATGGGTCCATCTGACAAGTTTTGCAGTGGATGCCATGCCACAGAATTTGGGTCATAAAGCGCTGTTATGTCAACTGATGTATCCGTAGGTTGTTCGGCCAAATTTGTCACTGAATCTAACGATTGGTATCCACCTTCATCCATGGAATGGTCTTGCCTAGTTTCGGAATGAAGTAATGGTTCCATATACGCTGGATCTCTCGATAGTATTTGATTTGTAGTACTATCAAGGGAAGATCGCGGGCTGCGACCAATAATGGAGCTATGTTGCGATGACATGGATTCCAATTGCGTATTTGCACTGTCCCCACTTAATACTTGAGACAAATCACTAAACATTTGGTTATTATTTCTTACCGTTGATGGGAGAGCCATCGGAAGACTATTGTTACGTCTCTTAGCATACGTCTCCGTATTCGGTATTCCATTCCTTAATGAATTCAAAATGGGTCCTTGTGAACTGACAGATTTGCGATTTGAGTGTAATCTGGGATTAGAATCAAATTGATAGCCTGATGCCATATCAGCATCTTCATTATCTTCCTGTGTATTTTCATTGTTGGAAGGCACGGACTGATTGCTATAATCCCTAGCCACTGTCGGTATTCTTCTCATAGAGCCTGAAACGGAATCTGAGTTGGAAGGTACTAATGATCTGTTCAGTTCAAACTCAGGGATAGTCATAGATGAATTAGAAGAAGCAGTAGTTTCATTACTATTATTGTTGTTGTTATTGCTGGTGCTTGTTGCCTCCGCATATGTTGGAGGGTCAGATAATGTATGAGTTGACCGTGTAGGTGTCACAGATGTGAATGGTGGTGGAACTTCATCATTACTACTATCTGTCATGTGTTTCATTCTTGGAGAAGATATGGGAGATAAGGGCATGGCTTGTGAATAAGTTAACTCCCTATTTAAATTTGCTGGCTTGTAAATATTTGCCTTTAATTTTGGTGAATTTAATACAGTTAGCTTATTATTATTTGGATTATCCTGTGGACCATGTCTGGGACTTAGAAATCCAGACGGTATTGGGAACTTAACATCCATAGTTTGTACATTGGGGGACAACATTGGAGACAGTATGATATCTTTGGGGAAAAAAATATTTGAATTATGATATAAATTAACATCTTCATTATTAACGTTCCCAAAATTAATGGTTCTGTCCGAACTTGCACGTGTTAAATCCATTTTATCTGCCACATCATTTGTGGCATAACTGGGTAATAAAGTGTTTGCATGCGAGCATAGTTTATTCAGGACATGAATTGGCGAATCAATATTAACTTCAAAATGTCTTCTCACACCATCAATGACTTGTGACAATCTCAAGCATAAATTGATCCAATGATTAGATTGAATGTTTTCAAACCCGGTATCTGGATGTAATCTTTCACCATTTTCCAATTTAGAGGGAATAAACACTTGATATTCGAAATTCTTGTTTACCAAGTCACCATTTGTAGGGTCCACTAATAAATTACCCAAATATTTGGCTTTGGGTGTCTTCATATTGGGTGGCATGGAATCTAATATGGGCCCATTATGTTCGGCCAATAGGAATTTCCGTGTAGGTTCCATTCTATGAACTTGCTTATGTCTACAATAATATTCCATTGATTCAGTCAAATAAATCCTTATTCTATGTAAAGTGACTTTATCCAATGGAGTCAGTTGGAATGCAATGGGTAAGAATGCATCTAGGACGATATCTTTGGATGCAACGACGATATCATAATGTAATTGATCCTTCCAATCTTTTGAAATAGCGATCGGTTCAGTTTCTTCCACTGAATCTGTGGATGGCATTCTTACCAATTTGACGTTATGCTTAGCGGTGATATTGGATTTGAATACACCATATCTCTCTACAGTGGCTAATAATTGATAATTGACGAATCCAAAATGCGAACGTAACGATTCTGGGTATGATTGTGGTATAGGTTGTTCGAAAGTGTAAATGTAGTCCCCTGGCTCGAAGATGAAAACATCACTTGTGTTGATAAGCCCTGGTCCAGGTGATGTGGCTCCCGTACCACCACCAACTCCAAATAGATCAGATATAAATGATGATTTGGCGATAGGAGGTGAGTGTACCTTAGGATTTGAGTCATTTATAGGGTTCATTTTGGGACTGGACATGGGGGATATACTATTTAAACTCAAAGCATCGATCTTATCGTTATCTTCTAGTATCTTATCAAACCCTCTCGTGGTAGGAGAAGCGGATAGACTAAATGTGGAGATCAAGTCATTTGAGTTTGGTGACAACGGAGTATTCTTTGTTGATCTCGCTGGGGATTGATTATGGTTATGATGATGGTGATGTTTACTTGACGTACTAGGGGCCTTGTACATGGATGCACAACTCTCTCTCAGTAGATATCCATTGGGATCCTTGGATTTTAACGTTGGTTTTCCCTTTTTATTATCGACGGAGTGATAGAATGGCCAAGTATGATTGACGACATCGTTAATCTCTACATATTCGTCTTTCTTTGGTGGTATTCCCTCAGGCCATTCCGTCCTAGTGTAACCCCTCAAGTTCAAAGTAATCTTCTTGATCTTGCTGGGCTTTAATACTCTAACAATAAGAGAACCTCTCAGCATACTTGGTGGTTTCCCCTCCCAGGCAGTTGGTTCAAACCCTTGGAGAAAGACGACCGGTTCCGCCAATTGTATAAAAAGACGTATAGAGCCTGTTTGTGCCAGTGGAGTAGCATCCTCAGAGACGTCTATAGGCTGTTCTGTGGGGAATATGGGTGAGAATACAGGTTTAAGTTCAGACATAAATTCATAAAGGGGGTCGTGAGCAGCGGATGTGTTGTAGCGTGTCTCTTGTTGTTGATGATGGGGACACACAGGATATTGTGCAATATATTGCTAATAGCAGTACTTGGTATGCTCTAGTTTGCTTTTGAGCAAAAAGGAGTTGATAAGTGTCTATATGTTCATGTTAATTGAAGATTTCGAAAACAGGCGCGGTCCCTATCATCTCATGTCATGTTATCTTATTGTATGTTATAACACGATGTTATATATAATGGACGGTATATATACTTATATACATATATTGGACGGTTAGAGCATTGTATATGTCTCAGAACTCATCCCTCAGCAGATCCACACACTGCTTCAACTGGGCCACCTCGTCGGATTTGGCGTGTCGGACCTCTTTGAGCAGGTCGTTCACCTTGATCAGGTCGTAGTAGTTCTCGTAGATGGTGTTCTTGATGGTGTTGTTGGTCTCTGTCTCCTTGCTCAGCAGTTTATTGTGGATCTGGATCAGTTCCTTGAACGTGAGAGATGAAACTGGTTTATCCTCCATCGGTGTCGCTACTACAGTAGGTTCTGGTGTATCTACAGTGGATGGTATCCTCTGCTGTGATTTCTGCTCTTGTTCTTGCCCTTCTTTCGTTTCTCCATTTATCTCTGGTTCTGGTTCTGGTTCTGTTCCCTCCTCCAGTTTATAATACTCCTTCAATAACAATCGTCTGTCCTTGTTTAAACGGTTCACCCGCAGTGATTTCTTATGACTTATCTGCTCAGCCATAATGTATGATTCTTCTACTTCTTCTGCTTCGATCTATCCATCCAATGTTGTATAGACTACTGTTATACGTTATACGTATAATAAATATTGCTAGTTGATCGCTCGGACTGAAATTTGATTCTTATCGTATGGACCAACTCAATAACTACTTCACTTCACTTCACCTGAACGAGACAAGGTATCCATATAATAGCACACTGAAGGACCCTGTAACAATATACCAACTCTCACATTGACACTGGCGACTCATACACCATGCTGTTCTCCAAGAGACGCACAACTCATCCTTCCAATAACGAATACGCTGAGCCAGCCACATACGAATCATTGAAAGCTGCGCAAACTATATTCCAGAAGCATCAAGAGGAAGATGGAGGTGCCACCTCAATAGCATCCCCAACACCAACTCAGAATACGAGAGCTGCACATATGAATGCACCAACAGCGCATACCAATTCTCCCTTGCTCCACACAACAGCTATGTCTGATTCTAGACATTTGAGGCCCACAAGAAGACCATACAAGACTACAACTACACCACAACAGACAAGAGGATCTGGCTCTAAGGTCTCCGTGCCTCAGCTCCAGGCGGCACAAATGGCTGCTGCTCTTGCACATAAACAGGCCATCTCAAATAGAGAGAAGGATGCATCCCCGCCCAGTAATACGATCAAAAGATCTGTATCACCGTTGTATCATGCTCGTAGCAGTAATAACAATAAAGTTAATAATAATAGGTCGCAGGAAAGCATCAAATCTACACCAAATTGGGAGACAATTCAGGCCCCAATCCCATCGCATCATCATTCGCATACTCAACACATTGAACCACATTTAAATAGACCACCAATACCGCCTACTGTGATTCGTAGACGTCCACCACGTACAGATACACAATCTTTAAATTCAATACCCTTAGAAGACTACCATTTATTACCACCGCATAGCCAACTACAACAACAACAACAACAACAACGAATCAATGCATCGCCCAATTCATCCTTCTCCACATCCCCAGCATCATCCACTTCATCATTATTGGAGACAAGTGTCAGAGAACCCGACACAATGGTGGAGACTCAAACTCAATCGTTAAATGATCTCACTTTAGGGACCACAAGCAATCCATATTCCAACTTAACAACGTCCATTGTGCCCCGGAAGGAACGATCCAAAGTGAAACGGTTAAAGAACAAGATTTTAGGATCCTTGAACCAATCTACCTCCTCTACTCCTACACACTACTATCAAGCTCCTGGGGCCACAGCAACAAACTCATCACTCTCTTCATCCACGGTCAAACTACGAACTACGTTGAGGAGGGATCAAGACACGACTGATATGGGTTCCGGCGGGGGGATAGTGAACAACGCATCATTATACAATGGTGAGGAGTTTTTGAGTCCCGGGAGAGAATGGGATTTGACTGATGATGACGATAATAATTCAATGGATAGTGACCTGTCTGATTATTATGATACTAATGAGAAACCGGACATGGGCAAAAAGAGAGAACAAAGGCGTAGAGATCGATTGAAGAAACATATAACAAGGAACGCAGTGGTACCCTATCATCACCATTCCTCTTCAAGGAAGAAATTTAATGAAGATAAACCGTGGAAGTCTCATAAGGATTTGGATTTCTTGACTGAAAGGGAAAGGAAAAGGTATGAAGCTATGTGGGTAAGTAACAGGTTTAGGTATTTGAATTTATTGTCCTGGTGGCCCTCTGAGACTTCTACTGGAGCTGATAATGATGAAGATGAAGATTCTGTATCAAAGACAAATATCCCTGTGGAGTTACCTGAGGAAGGTTTGATACTAAACTTGGTAGTACAACAGATATGGTGCCGGTCAAACTTACCCAATAACCTGCTTGCAGATATTTACGACAGAGTGGATACAAGGCAGGATGGGACTCTGGATAGAAGGTCGTTTGTGGTGGGTATGTGGCTTGTGGACCAATGTCTATACGGGAGAAAGTTGCCGAATATGGTGGATCAGAAGGTATGGGAAAGTGCAGACAGGTACATGGTGACTGTGACACAGAAGGCCAGAAGGAGACAATTGAAGGAAGAGATTCGTAACATCAAGAGGGAGAATAAGAACAACGGTGTAGTCAATCAGTAATTAGAATAAATATACAAGCAAAGGACCACTTTCTCAAATAATAATTAATTTATTGAACTTCAAAACACGATTTTATAGAATAATGTTAGTTATTATCTTTTATTTCTTCTGGCGAGTTTCGAACGGCCGGATATTCGCTCTTTTATTTCCGTGCAACTCAACTTCTTTATTTATCTCATGATCACCTGGTTGATCACATACTTGTTCTTTAACGACACACTCACACTAAAACCATCCATTTTGCCAGCGTGTCCCTGCAACAGGAAGAAGGTTAGGAACATACAGGAGTACAGTACCAACGACGTTTGATAAGCAATCATGTTTAGAGTATTGGGTGCCCTCAGGGGCGGGTCCAAGACAGCGGAGGAAACTATGACCCCAGAAGAAAGAACAAAGACAGTCCTGAAGCAGGCTCATGATTTTGAATTGGCTTTGAGAGCCATGGATTACGTCCTGGATGATAGAGCCGAACAAGGATTGGCTCTCTTAGATGAGAGTGAAAAGAAGGATGGCCCAGATCATACTATTAATGTCCTGGCAAGAGGTGTCATTGAATTCTTAGAAGCTACATTGGGGTTTGAGGCCGCTGAAATGAAGAAGGCTTCTGCTACTCTGGCACGCGCTGAGAATTTGTCATTGAAGAGTAGACAACGTGCTCAGAAATTGGCTTTGAGATCCAGTTCGTTGTACCCACCTGGTACAGTGTATGCTGTCACGTATACTGAATCATGTTTGTTGCATGCCTTGTTGATGCTTTTCAGTGAAAGTATGATGGAAGCTGCTAAGGCCGTCTTGAAATTAAGAAAGTCTTATTATATGTTGCAAGAGATCTTGGAAGAAATTAAGAAGGCCCACAAGACTAAGAAATCCATGATGTACAACTCTGAAGCAAGTGAATCATCGGCAAGCTTCATTACCTCGGGAGCACCATTCCATTCAGTGGATATCCCATTCGTATTAACTCCTGAGGAACAAAAAAATAAGGATTTACTAAAATTTGCTGAAGAAGTACACAAGATGAGGACAGAAAGATTATCAGGAGCTCACATTGGGAACCCTCCAGCAATCAATAGACTGAGAAATGAATTAGGCTTACAAGCAATGGATTCTTTACCTAAGGAGGATATCAAAGAACACACTTATTTAACAGATGATATTGACGCCAGTCAAGCAACCATTGATGAGTTTATTCATTCCGGTGTGAATTTATGCTTTGGTATATTACAAGTCGTATTATCATTGTTACCTCCCGCCATTGGTGCAGTGCTTTCCGTCATTGGATTCCGTGGGTCCCGTGAAGAAGGTCTTAGATTAGTCTGGAAATCTACCAAGCAGAGAAATGTTCATGGTTGTATTGGATTATTAGGGTTGATGTTTTATTATGATGGACCCTTCCAATTTACAGATGATGATTTTGACATTCCAGCAACAGTGAATAAATTATCAACAACTAAAACTAATGACAGCATGGCCTCATTGGAAATGGATGGCCCCACTTTATTGCATCCGGGGAAAATATTGGAAGATGCATTATTACAATCAAGAGCACTATTCCCCAATAGTGCCCTATGGTTATTGAATGAGGCCAGAATGCTTTCCGCTAAGGGCCGCTTGGAGGAAGCAGTAGCATTAATGGATTCCATCGAGGTGTCAAGCATACATATGAGACAAGTTAAAGTCCTTATGATTTTCGATCGTTCCATCACATTGGTTCATTTGCATGAATACGAAAGGGCTGCTGAGGATTTGTTATCATTATTGGATTGTAGTGATTGGTCTCATGCACTTTACACTTATTTTGCAGGTTGTTGTTATCTGGAAAACTGGAGAATGTGTCAAATGGGGTTGAAGGATAAAGAAAAGGAAGCATTCTATAAGGAAAAAGCCACAGAATTAATATTCAATGCAGAGAAATTACTAGGTAAGAAAACTTTCAAAGCCAAGAATTTACCATTAGATAGATTCATGTTGAGAAAAGTGGAACAATTCAAACAAACAAAGAATGCATTGAAATTGGAAGACCCTTTGGATGCTATTGCCACGTCTCCAGTTCATGAATTAGCATATTTCTACAATGGGTATAATAGAATGACTGAAGATGGATTAGAACTAACCAAGAAAATGTTGACAGAATATTCAAACCCAGCTATCGTCGCAGCCAACCCTGATCAAGAATTAATCAAAAATATTTTATTATCATTAACACTTAGAAGATTGGGTGACGTTCAAGAAGGCTGTGATCTATTAGATGAAAAAGTTCTACCTAAATTTTTTTCTGTTGTGAATGGCAAGCCCAAGTATGTGAAAAAGACGGAAGATCCATGGGCATATCCAACTGCCTTGTATGAGAGAGCTTTGTTCACTTGGAAACTGAAGGGTATGGAGGGGCTTGCTGAGAGTAAAGAATGGTTATACAGAGCGCAAGGTTACGCAGATGATTACGAATTGAGTACACGTATAGGAATGAAGATTAAAGCGGCCATTGATAGAGTTGAGCATGCCAATTGATACAACTAATTATATATTGATGTTTTGAAATAACTAAATATTATGACTTTCTGGATTTTTTTAAATAACGTTTCTCTTCTGTATTATTATTTTGTTGGAATCGGAGTTGCGGGTTGTGTTATTTTTTTATTCCCTCACGTTATGTTATCAAATAAATCTCTTGGCTAAAAGTAGTTGCTGAGCTCAAGCAAAGAATATATTCGAATAGAAAATAGGATAAGTTGCACCTGCATTATCATAATTTGTCCAAATAACATCAGGAAGATGGCTAGTGACGAAGAATACTCGGAGGCTGAGTCTGACGACTCGCTGTACAACTACGAATCCAGAAACACGTCTGTTGATCTTATCTGTCCCAAGAATCCTAATCTGACTAGTGATGATTCGGAGTTCGATATAGATGAAGTAGATTCCAGTGATTACGATGAAGAAGATGATATAGATAACTCCCTGCTGGCGACACCTGTCTCGCCGTCAACGAAGAAGGCTTTAAGCGAGGGAAGTGTACCTAATTTGAAATATGAATGCCTAACCACTAAAGAGATTTATGAAAAGATGTTAAAACGAATAAACCATTTACAACCTGTATTTTCCATTCCTCCAGATGATGTGTTAGTGCTGATGCAACATTATGATTGGAACGAAGAAAGATTACTGGAAGCCTGGACAGAAAAAATGGATGAACTATTACAACAAATCGGACTGAAATCAGCTGAGGTAAATGGATCTTCGGATGTTCGTGGGATCAAGCATAGAAATGATTTCATGTGTATAATTTGTTGCGAGGAGAAAAACACAGATACTTTTTCACTTGAATGTGGTCACGAATACTGTCTTGATTGTTATCGACATTACATTCAAGATAAATTACACGAGGGCAACATTATTACGTGTATGGACTGTTCTTTAGTGTTGAAGAATGTTGATATTGATCAAATAATGGGTCATGCATCCAGTACGAAATTGATGAATTCATCCATTAAGAGTTTTGTTCAGAAGCATCATAGGAATTATAAATGGTGTCCCTATGCTGATTGTAAACATATCATTCATTTGAAAGATACTTCCTCCTTGGCAGAATATGGACGTCTTCATTATTCTCCCTTTGTCAAATGTAGTGAAGGTCATCGATTTTGTTTCAGTTGTGGCTTTGAAATACATGCTCCAGCAGACTGTAACATTACTAGTGCTTGGGTAAAGAAGGCAAAGAAGGAATCTGAAAATTTAAATTGGGTACTATCACATACAAAGGAATGTCCCAAATGTTCTGTTAGTATTGAAAAAAACGGTGGTTGCAATCATATGGTTTGTTCCAACTGTAAGTATCAATTCTGTTGGATATGTGAGGGCGATTGGGCTCCTCATGGGAAGAGCTTTTATGAATGTACGATATATAAGAATGATGATACTAAATCTAAAGGTGCTCAAGAAGATCCCGGCAAACAATTAAAGAAGTACACATTTTACTATAGACTATTTAATGAGCATGAAGTTTCAGCTAAACTTGATTGGAAACTTGGGCAAACAGTAGGTCATAAAGTGAAGGCATTACAAGATAGGATGGGTGTATCTTGGATTGAAGGGTTGTTTTTAATTGAAAGTATTAAGACTTTGAATGAAGGACGTACGGCGTTGAAATGGTCGTTTGCCGTTGCCTTTTATTCTGATGCATCTCATAATTTAACCAAGATTTTCCTTGATAATCAAATGTTGTTAGCTAAGGCTGTAGAGGATCTATCTGAACTTTTACAAATTAAGGAACCAGAGACAATAATGAAGAGGAAACCAGAATTTTATAATAAGTCTGGTTATGTTGAGAATAGACGGACTGCTTTAATGGAATGTGGAAGGGATTTACTTTGTAAGGGGATTTGTAAGCCACATGACGGTTGATAAATAAATTCACATTTGAGTATATAGTACGTATCAACTAAAATCCCTGTAAAGTAGCTTATTAAATATTGCATTTTAGTACTTTTACTTTTGTTAAATACATATGTTTATTTAAGAATATCTATTTGTTACATTAATATCAAAGAGGAGAGAAAGGAAAAAATTACTTACAAAGTCCTGACCTCATTTTCCAATAGTTCAACTAATGATTCCACTTCCAATTTTCTTCTAGTGTCTTTAATCCACGATTCACATAAGACATGTGGCCAACCTTCTAGATTAACAGCCTCTTCTAAGGCTTTATCCAAATTTGCAAATCTCAAATCTTCTTTTACTCTTGCGAATACAGCATCCATGTCATTGGCGTCTGTAGAAATCCCAGACTTAGTAAACAAGAAAAGCGAGAAGAACTTTGCCATTAGATGGCCAAATACACCAGCATTTTCTGGTAATAGAGATGCAGTCTTGAAATCATCTTGTAATAGGTTCCATCTATTGAAAAGTTGTTCATTGGAAAGTAGTTTTTCATCTGTAACAACATTATTAAGTTCTGCCACAGCAATGTCGAGTAATGTTTGCATTTGGTCTTCCTTCGAGCAACAGTGTGGAGGTCCTCTTGGAAGAATGTCCACCAACATATTGAGTCTGCGTAATTCTTTGTTGATCTCGATACTGTGTGATCCATTAGAGTATAATTTTTGTCTTAAATTCTCCAACAATACGGTCAATTGCTTAATAGTCTCTGCCTTGGTCAAATATTGATCTAAATTGTCAACACTTTCTGAGAAGCTGGCTACCTGTGTATTCAAGTCATCTAATTTGGCTAACTTGCCGTTTCTTTCCTGTTCGATTTTTTCCTGAATGATTTTATTGAATTCTTTCACTTGGGTAATAGATAAAAGTTTTACCTCATTCACGTGTCTTGTAAGTAGTAATTCTTCTAAGGCTTTCACTTCCATCTGAAGCTGTTTTTGCGAACGGTTTTCCAATTCTTCTTTAAAAATTTGGAAATTTTTGGAGTAACTATTATTCAATTCAATAGTATTATTGGTAAGAGATTCTTCAAACTGTTTATTCAAATCAGAAACATAATTGGCAGTTTTTTCCAGGACACTCTTACTAATAGAATCATTCAAGTTCTTACCCAATTCTGCCATTGCTCCTGATAAAATCATATAACCATCATCAAATTTCTCTTTCAAATCGGCATCCATCTTCAAATGACCCGAATTAACTAATTTCACTAGTGCATTGAAATGATGTACGACATCTTGGAATTCTTGATCTAAATTTTCTTCATCTAGCAATTCCAATTGTAAGGGTTTCTTCAAAGTAGAAACTGTAACCGGTGGAGGCTTCGAGGCCACAGTTTCAGGGCGGTGCACAGGAATTCCGATAGTGTTTCCCGTAATCAAACTACCATACTTATGTCTCAATTTCTCCCATTGTAAGTCGCCCACCTTATAATCCCTATACAATTGCACTGATCCGATTGCTCCCGGGACGTACCCTTCAAACCAATCACGCACTTTACTGTCCTTCCCTTCGTAATACTGTGTTAATGCGACTCCACCAATATAGAAGGTGGACACTGAAAGGAAGATCTTTACAATTGCGTTTCTAACAGTGTGTTTGGGGGCATACGTTGAGGAATGGGCCCCCGTGTTAATGGACGCCATGAATCTACGACCGGGGACGATGGCCCTCGTTGATCTTGTCGTTGCTCTTGGAATCATGATTTTCTAACCTGTGATTAGCGTCTTTCTGGGTCAGTTAATTGGTATTTGAGAGTGGTCTTAAATTGTATCAGCCAATCAATTGACTATTCAGATTTAAATTCCCTTATGCGCGCTGTGCCCTAGGGTTTGCATCTCTATATATATATATATATATATATATCTTCACGATAAGCAAGAGCTTTCAATAACAGCACTAGTCTTGATCGATGAGTGGATGGAGATGTGAGTTTGTCCGTTTGTTGATGTACTATCTGTGTGTTAGTGTCGAACGCCACGATTGAGGAGGCCTGTATAGGTGCGGTTGTTTCACGAGAACACAGTGCGGTGCCTAATGTCACGATCTACAGGAAGGCAAACTATCATCCACATTACATACACAACCACAATCGATCATACTTCCTCCTTCCATCTTAATTGTATCAGTGAATGATTGATAAATTGATGGATGGCGTTCCCATATTGCATTACGTAAAGTTGCACACGGATTCGGACAAATTAAAAATAAACTTGACTAGATAGATATTCACCAGCACATACGAACAGAGGAGTACAGAGAGGGAAACAAGCACACAACACTACATATCATGTTACAATTCAAATTAGTACTACTGGGCGACTCGTCCGTTGGGAAGTCGTCGATCGTGCATCGGTTCGTGAAGGACTCGTTCGACGAGTTGCGTGAGTCGACCATTGGTGCTGCGTTCTTATCACAGACGATCAAGATCAAGGCTGAGGAACAAGAGGAGGATGTGGTTATTAAGTTTGAGATCTGGGATACTGCTGGGCAGGAGCGTTATAAGTCGTTGGCTCCGATGTATTATAGGAATGCGAATGCTGCGTTGGTGGTTTATGATTTGACACAGAAGGATTCGTTGGTGAAGGCTCGTAGTTGGGTGGAGGAGTTGAAGAATAAAGTCGGGGATGAAGATTTGGTTATTTTCTTGGTGGGGAATAAGCTTGATTTATGTGAAGGTGAAGAGGATTTAAGAGCAGTGGATACTAGTGAGGCTAAGGCTTATGCTGAAGAACAAAATTTGTTGTTTACTGAAGTGAGTGCTAAGACAGGACAAGGTGTGAAGGAAGTGTTTCGAAGCATTGGTGAGAAATTATACGCTAGTAAGAAAGATGAGATTTTGGCTAAGAAGAATAGAGAATTGGGTAATAGGGTCAATAATTCTGTGGATATCAATGCCCAGAGACCCTCGACCAATGATACCACTACGTGCTGTAGTTAATAATAATAATAATAATAATACTTAAGCGTTTTATAATATTAGAAAGTGGGTATGCTTTATTTTTTTATTATTTATAATAAATGTATATAAGGTCGTTAAGAGGAAAGTGGGAGAGAAATAAACGAATGTATAAAAGGTTGAACGAATGTGAATGAATATAATAAGTGTAGGGATGGATGGATGGAAAGAGATTAAGCCAATGGTTCAACATTTTCAGCGAATTCGCCAATGAAGTTCCCAGCAGGGTTGTAAGAACAAATGACATAACTTCCCCAACCAGTAGCACTACAATCTTTAATACCACAACCGACTTGAGTAGATGATTTCCATACGACTTGAGTGAAATGGCCAGCATTTTCAGAGAACCCTGGGTTAGAGTAATCATAAGAGCTAATTTCGTTGTACCAAGCATCAACAGATCCGACGGCATCATAACCTAAGGCTAAGTTTTCACCATATGGACCACCAGAATGGACTAAATTACCTGAACAATCGTAAGCGTCAGCGTAATTTTGAGCATAAGAAGCTAAATCATCAGACCATGATAGAGCTGGAGTATTTTGATGTAGAGCTCTCTTGGCGTTGTGTTCATTTAGAACAGAGGAAGCAAATTCGGACAAGTTTGAATCGTCAGAAGAGGCAGCAGCGGCAGCGGTAGTAGCAGCGGCAGCAGCTGGGGTAGTTGTAGTGGCAGCGGCGGCAGCAGCAACTGGAGTAGAAGTAGTAGAGACAGCAGCTGGAGCAAGAGTGACGGTAGCAGCTTGTTGTTGAGAGGCAGCACCACTTAGTACGACATCTTCTTGAATGGCGGCAGCGGCTTGAACGGCAACCTTAGCTGAAGCAGGAGCAGCAGTAGTGGTAACGGCGGCGGCGGCAGCAGCAACGGTAGTTGGAGCAGCGTTCTGACCTAGAGTGGTCAAATCAGTTTGAGTTTGACCATCTTTGACGTAGACGATAGCTCTGACAGTGACCCCTTGGGTGACAGTGACTTGAGCTGGAGCTGGAGCAGCGGAAGCGATCGATGCAGCAGCGGTTAAAAGAATGACTTTTTGAGCGAATTTCATTTTGTAAAGGAAAGTAAAAGGTTTTTGTAAACTAGATTTAGTTAAAGGAAGGAAGGAATTGTCTATTGAATGGTGACAATGATAGCAAAGAATGAATTTCCCAAGGGTCTTGAAGAGTTTAGCTTATTCGTTATATACGTGAGCAAGAAGGGGGAATGAAACAAGAACGAGACGAACACTTTACATTGAGTGCCATGGTGCTTGTGTTTATATATCTTGCCTGTGTCGAGGTTGAAACACTCGTTTATCCTAGACACCTGTTCAGTGCCAAAACTTTTCGCGACTCGTGGAAAATCCTTTACTGTCTGTCTTCTCTGTACGTGAAACGAGAAATGCGCAGCGCGTAAACAAAACGGCGAGAAAAAGAAACGGGGGTTCGTCGCCCGCTGGCTCGCCGTAAACTTTCGTGTTTCGTGCCACGATTTCATGGCCCGATTAGGAGTTATTATGGGAGAGGTGACTCCATTATGCCCAATGGGGCAAACGCTCGGACCTCGGAGTCATCCATTTAGCCCTCGTGTTTCCTAAACGGGTATGGCCACGTACAGAGTGAGTGGCTCGTACCATGGCTCGAGATTCAATTTGACACCTTATTCCTAATGCGGTAATAGTATCCTCGGTTGCTCTCTTTTTTGCCAAGAAGGATCAGTAATTAACCGTTCAGATCGTACAATACAACAGTCCGGATAATGGGTCTCCTGGTCTTCACTGGAAGGTCTGGACTCAGTTGGTGTGGCATTGCATTGAATTGCCTGTTGTTAATTAAGACTCGTTTGAAGAAAAGAAAAAAATTAACTTTTACGGTTTTTGCTTCATACAGTAAGTAATTGTTTCAAGGGCTTGAAGTTCAAGCAACCATGTCCAGGGCTTACGTAAGCTTTGGTTTACCAGAAATTTTTATTTGTTTATTTTTTCAAGTCTGGTTTTTGCCGCCGAGCCTGCCCCCCGGTCCACGTGACCTCGCCCTGTTTTGTTTTGGAAACCCGTGAGAGGCCAATTGACAACACCTGCCAAGTGTAATCTTGACACACCCCTAGATTTATAAGCCATACCACACATTTCTACAACAACAAACGCAAACAAATACCATTCGAAGATCCCAGAATAATAACATAATGACAACTTCAGAAACAATCTATCTGTATCCAGGCGATAATCAACCAAAAGTAAAATTAACACGTGTCCGTCAATTCGCCGACTTTTCCGACCTAATCAAATACTTCCACTCCATCCAGGATACATATCTAATAGAATTCCAAATTTGTGAAACTATCACGGAAAACTTGAAATTGACATCCACTTCATCCCTAGCGACTTCCCCAACTTTTATCATCGAGTATAATGAGATCTACGACTCATTTTATGTGTGGAAGTCTGAAGGTAAATGGGAAATGACAGATATAGTCACCCAAATTTACAATACTCAATCTCAGCCAAAAGCAAAAACAAAAACACCAAACGGTGCCACAAAGTCTTGGGAAGTACAATTTAAGAATGATCCTCGATTGAAGAGTCATAGAAAGAAAGATATATTGAAATTGGCCCTCAATAATTTGAACGTTGATTGGTCCATGGTAGATATTAATGAATTTTGGAACCAACTAGATAATATTTGTCAAATTGATTCACATATGGGCAATGAATCTTCTTGTAAGAGTTTCATCGTTATGGCATTGTTTAGAACAAGAATCAGTCGAAATAAAAAACTTTTGCAAAAATTGATTAGTGAATATGGTGAAAGATGTAGAAATAATAGTACCGAGGCGATCACTTCGGATAACTCTGCAGAATTGGCGATTGAAGATTCTCCTCTAGCGGATTTACCCATTGAGGAGGAAGGTTTGAAAACTTCCTCTAGTAATCAACATTATAGTTATCATCAACCTTCTACTAGAGATTCAAAAGATATTGTTGCCAAACAAGTCTTTTCCAATTTTAATAGGCATTTTAAAGTCACTGCAGAAGATTATGAATTGTTTGATTTAAAGACTAAAGCTGGAATTCCACGAAAGTTAAGAAGAAATAGCAGCAAGATAACCAAAGATACAAGAACAAAACACATAAATAGGGCATAAATAAAAATATAATACGATAAAACCTAGCTTACACTAATAATTTACTTGTGAACAGACTAATATAATACATTAGCTGTAAAGAGGCAAATTCTGTACTTATTTAAATTCAATATTGATCACTATAGAGATAGATGACGGATTGCAAGCACAACCAATTATGGAAATTTTCTACCAAGTGCGAAAGCTATTGATTTTTTAGTTAGATAATGGTCAGAGATCTTATCATTTCAGAAATCCCATATTTTTACTATTAATTAACAAAGGTAATTAATAAAACAAAAAATATTATTCACTTACACTATTTTTTCCTGACTGCCTCGTAACTTAGTAGCACATTACAAACAAAAGTTACAACCTCAATAGCAACAAAATAAGTCTAAGTTACGGAAGTTCTGCCTTATTGTAGAAATCTTTCAGAAAAGGCATCGCGATACACGAATTTCAAGATTCGGAAAGTTTATACTATTGAAAATTCCTGTATCATCTATAAAATTGTTTACATACAAGAAACTCACATCAATAGGGAAAAATCCAAAAGTTAAAGCTCGAGAAATCATTAAATTTCTGATGTATAAGCTCCAGGTGGTATTAGTTCCCCCCAGTGCCAGGGATTCTCTTGTACCCTTAAGCTACCCAGCAAACCAGCCTGACTCGTCTCAGTTCATGAATGATGGCAATGGCAGTAATATACTGCCCAAATCAATGATAAATGGTACAGGTGATATGTCAATGCAATTTTCAAATAACAACACTATGACCATTGGTTCTATTATACGTCCCAATTACACAAATCAAGCGAAGACAAAGAAATTTTTACATTTTACTAAACCAACAAATTCCCTACTAGCTTTATCAGATGAGGTTCTAGCAAAATGCGAAAAGATGTACCCAAATTTAAATGAGGACCTGGAAATATTGACTTTACAAGATATAAATGGATGTGATTTGGATCCAGATTTTACTGTAAAGGACATCTTCAACATCGATAATGTTGTGATGGTTCTTATCAAAAATGAATTAGATGTCAGTTCTGCTGGCTCAACTTCCATATACAGAAATTTCAAAAGGCAGAAGTTGAATAATGGGGGTGCTCAACAATTAAAGACATCTCCCAGAACCCAATCCACAGGAGCCCTAAAGATCGAAAAGAAACGACCATCGACTTCATCAGGAATTAGAAATCCAACCACTAATGGCAATTCTACATTAAGAATATCTACACCCTTAGCTAACCAAATATATCCGTCCCCTATAATGAAAATGACGAACAACTCTGATGATGAGAGAGATGACGTTCGTGAGAGATCATTCTTACCACCACCTTCACAACCTCAATCACCTCCTATACGTATCAGCTCTGGTATCAATCAATCGAAAAGAATTAGATCGACTATTGTAGAGGAAGATACAGTTTCTAGATCAGGTACAGTTGACCCTGATAAATCCAAGCAACAAGTTATGCTTCCGGGCACACCTGCAAACTATACAATGACCCCCAATAGAGTAACACTCACTGGCCAAAGGGTCCTATCTGAGAATTATAATACAAACGGTAATAATAACGGTCTCATATTTGTAAGTTCTACACAAGGCCCAAATAAATCACAGCAAGGTCAACAACCAACTTTATCAACACCAAGAATAACGTCAGGAATGTTGCGGATTCCCGAACCACGTATTGCTGAGATAGAAAGAGAATTACATGAGGGTCCTTCAAGCCCTGCTTCTGCTCTACCTGCAAAATCTGATCGAATTCCTATGAAAAAACCTTACCTAGAAACAATGGAGCAAGACGACTCAGATAGAGAGTCTACATCTGATAATGAAGTGACACCTATACCAATCGAGGAGGAAAAATCAAATGATATTTTTAATACGTCGAAGTTTGGGAAGATAAGTCAAAAACCCGACAAGGTCGTCATTCAAAGAAAATCGTCCTTGGAGAGTAAAGTGGGTAATAAAAGGGTTGGTTCCTTGGCTGAACAATTTCCTGATGATGACATGAAAAGAATAAGCTCATTTTCTGATGAAGATGAAGAGGAAGAATATGCGAAAAATCAAAATATCAATTTACTCCCAAATATTGGTGAGAAAAATGAGAAAAATGAGAAAAATGAAAAAGCAATCACTACTCTAAACAAGAACGAGAAGAATCAAAACTTTACCATTACATCTAATGAAAATAAAATTTCAAGATTAACGAAATCGACACTTGCTGAAGATGAAGGAGAGTTTTCTACAACAGAAAAGGAAGATTTGCTCAAAATGGTTGATACTTTTTTACCGGGATCACCATCAAAGAAATCCAACGGAGATAAAGTATTAGGTTCTACCAAAGGAGAACCAAATCAGGAAGCAAAAGTTGAAAATAAGACAAAAAAACCAACTTTGAAAGAGATTGTAAGAGACTCAAAAGTGCCTGATAAATTGTTGAATAAAACAAAAACTCCAAAGGGTAAAGTTTCAGATACAAACCAACAAGTTATAGAGAAAGGGGTATCACAAAAAAGACTCAATGCTGAACCCGCAGAGAAAAGGTTAAATAAGAAAATCAACGTTAATAAAATTGTAAATGTTACCAAAAGTACAAAAACAGCGAAAAACGACCAAATAAATTCGTCTAATTTATCCGAGGATGATGAAACATCTGAAGAATCATCTACTGATGACGAAAGTAGGATGGAAAGAGATGTGAGAATACTTAAACAGCCAGTATCATCGAAAGAAAAAAGTAGCAAGAATTTACATGCGGTAAAACAGATGGAAGTTCCAAAGGGTTCCCAAAATAGTGTAAATAAGATGTTACCAGAAGATGCAGCTCAAATGATTGTTCAAAAAAAGAAAAACGAAAATGAAGAAGTCAGCTCAACAAGTGATTCAGATTCAGATTCAGATTCAGAAAGACTTATAAAGATCGGTAATAAAACTCATATGAACAAACCTAACAGTGTCATTAAAAATCAAATTTCAAAGAAACCCGTGAAGAAGACGACCTTCGTATTGCCAGCAAGTGATGTATATTCAAAATCTAATAAGCCGAAAAACAAAGAATTCCAAACACCTGAGTTTATCCAGGATGACTCTGATTCCAGCGAAAATACTTCCAGTGATAGTGAATCAGAAGATGATGCCACTGACACTTCTAAAGTGGAACAACAAAATAATAAATCAAAATATAGAGAAATTGCTAAACCTTTCGAAAGTAATGAATATAGAATGATACGTGAGATACTGAATGGCAATAATGTACCAAATGATTCCACAATAAAGGACACTCAAAAACCAGCTTCACAACCAAAGCCAACAAATGAGAGTAACAACTCAAAGACTAAGAAATCTGCGTCGAAAAGTAAGAATATTTCCTCTAAACCGTTGCCAGAGGTGCCTGATCATGATAAGAAAAATGAAAATGAAAATAGCTCACCGACAAAGAAGATAAAAGAATCTAATAATTTAGTAGGGGAGTCTAAGAATATTTCAGATAATAAGAAGTTTCCAATTGTACAACATGTTGAAAGGGAAAACAATGATGATAAACAAAGAGAAAAAGAAAGCAAGGTTGCAAAAGATAAAAAAAGCACCTCAACAATTTTATTAAAGAAGGAATCTATAAACACGGGTACAAATGATGCTAGAAGTGCTGAAACACAAAGCGTACCGATCAAGGAGAAGAATAGTACCTTAGAACAGAGAAAAGAAAAAATTAAAAATATGAAAACTTCCACAGAAAGTCCTAAAGGTAAGAAAAAACAATCAAATTCGTTAGTTCCACCCAGAACAACGACAAAACCAAATGAGCCATCATTAGAAGAAGCTTTGAAGGCGTCAAACAATTCTTCTGATTCATCTAATGAATCAAATTCTTCCGGCTCATATTCGTCGTCTATGATTGAAAGCTCTTCCGATGATTCTAGTGACTCCTCATCATCTGATGAAGGTGATTCATCTTCATCTAAAGTCAGTAGGAGACTAGTCGTTGCGACTCCTAAAGGTGAATTATCATTTATACCGAAGAAACCAAGTCAAACTGACTTTTCAGATCTAGAAAATATGCCGCAATCCACACAACCACAGCAGAAGTCACCTCCCAAATTGGCTAAGCAACCACCCAAACAAACTTCGGATGCTGCTCATAAAAGTGAATCGAATGTTGTTGTTTCTAAACCTGTGAATGATATTAAAGAGGCAAGCACAACCATCAAACCGTCGTTAAGCTCTTTATCTGACTTGGTTTCAAGAGGAATCCCAGATGTGAAAGAAAACAAGGCAAACAAATCTAATTCTAAACCTACACTCGACAAAACAGCTCAAGAGCCCACTTCAGGCTCTGACGATTCGGGAGAATCATCAGAATCAAGTAGCTCCGACTCAGATTCTTCTTCCTCTGACAGTGATGAATCGTCATCTTCTGAAAATGAACAGAAGAGTTTCATTAGTGCCAAATCAGCAAGCGCAGCTCTAAAGAAAAAGAGTAAGAAAGTACGTGGTGGGTTTGCATCCTTGATCAAAGACTCTAAGAAGAAATGAGTCATCTATATACATATATATATATGCGTGTATTTGTAGTAAAGGGCATTTAATATATTAAAAGATTAATTTTAGCGTTATTAGTTGTTTATTTGTTGTAGGAGTAACAAATGGCAAAGATCAACGGTTAGTTAAAGTTGGAACTAAAAAAATCTGGTTGCTAAGAGATTCGAACTCTTGCATCTTACGATACCTGAGTATTCCTGTGGTGTTCCACAGTCAAGATGTTTTAATTTTCTTGAATCAGGCGCCTTAGACCGCTCGGCCAAACAACCAATTATGAAAGTTCGAACTAATTGACTATCTTATATAATATTACACAGATCACCTGCTTTAACCATGATCTTACTTGAACAATATTCTCTAGAACTAAGTTCTTGTCCATATTGAAGGTGTAAAGACTAATGATTCTCTTTTGAGAACCATTATTGTATACACACTTCAATAAAAGGGAAAAATATTGGTTACGAAATATGATAGAGCGCAACAAGCGTTTGACCTGCTAAATATGTAACTAAATAATGCGTTGATATAGATAAGTTGAGAAGAATTAAAAAAATAAACAGCAACGAACCTTAAAATAATAGAATAATATTGGTTAATTCAAATAGGGCCATAATCAGTTAAAGTTTTTCTACTAATGTACTATGGTTGGAGGTCTAAGAATTAAATAGTTGGTGGATTAGCCCATTGAAGAACGTAAATTGATGCAGAAACAACGACGATACTAACAGGCAAGCTCAGTACCACATAACCCCAAAACAAAATGTCAGCCATTTCAGCTTCAAAAAATTCATTCAATTGAGTGATTTGAGTTAACTGAATAGCTGGAGGACTAACGGTTAAAAGGAAGCCCACAATCATAAAGATTGGATCATCTAAAATACTGACGTTGATGTACTTCACAGCACAAGCAATAATGGGTAACAAAAAACATGATGGTAGTATCATACGACCAATAATAGAACCAATCAACAACTTCTTGTGATTATGAGTTCTTGGAAAAATTTCAGAAGATGGGTATAGATTAGCACCTAAGACAATCAAGATCAATGGAATTGATACAGCACCTACTTGAATAACTGCTTCACCGAATGTATTATTCAAAAATCCGTTCTTATAAAACAATTCATCTTGTAATGGTGTAATGGCTGCAACCACAATAGATATAATCATGGAATATAATGGCGGATTCAAATATGATTTTATTTTAGTAAAAACGGTAGAGATGGTTAATATACTAGAACTCAATGGACTTGGTGTTACAATACCATCCATGCGCCCCTCATCTAACATTTCAGATGTTGCCCTGGAAGCGAGCATGTCAGATGATTCTTGCTCCGATTGTTGCTCAACTTGATTTTGAAGTTGAGATAAGGGCATCAGGTGCGGATTCTCATGAGACCACTTCATTAATTTATTGTAACCCCAACTCCATCTTAACATCTGCCCAATTTGTTGAAAAATTAGTAAATAAAGGATACCTCTTGATGCCACATTATCTCTGCTATCATTTGGAATTTGATCCCACGTTAGATTAGGAAGTGTGTATGCTAGTGACAATGTCAAAGAAACGGGTAGGGAGTTACTATTACCAAATATGGAATTAGCTAATACGAAATTACTTTCGTCTGTATCCAACTTTAGGATAGTGGCCATGATCTTCCCTGAAACATACGATATTGCCGTAGTTAGAGCAAAGAAGACAGGGATGATGGAAACTTCTAGGATCTTTGCCATAGAAAGTGATTTAGCTAGCTTACTAAAAATCAGGCATGGTGTAAATAAGTCCACATTTATAAGGGAGATAACTTTCTGAGACTTTTTAGGAAGTAAACCACTATGTGCACTGAAAAACCCAGCGAAAGCTATAATAACAACTTGTAAGACGGATTCAAATACCAAATATGCAATATGTCCAAATGTGAAGGTTTCAGCAACTTCCATCAAAAATTCCTTTTGTTATATGGTTTAGTTCTTTCTTAGAGTTTGCAAAGAGATGACGATTGTGGGCCTAAAAGCAAATAAGTCAGTAGCAATGGTTAAGTCCCGTATCTAATGGTCAATATACGTGTGTGTATATATATGCCACTTCAGAGAGAGAGATGTGTCTTATGCCAACGACAGAAGGGGGCTGTGTGAGTCTTAATAATGCACTTGGCAGAATATTTCAGCACGGGGACATCACTAAATGAAAGACGCTTATCAAAGAAAAGCCTAGTGAATAATAAATTACACACAATAAAGGGCAAGACAACGGAAGTAAGCTTCCTTGCGATATACAGAGTATTCTTTTATATCCTTTCAGGTTGTATATTATATAAAATACTAGCTTCCTCTTGTTGATAATTCTCAAGCTGTTTAGATAATCAGTTTGTCAGCCCTGTACTTGAATAAGGGAGTTTGGTCCTTCCTGCTAGAAGCTGATAAGGTAGCATTTGTCTCTCTTTCTGGGAATCCCTCAAAGGATTTGGCGTACGTAGCCACAGAATGAGCAATTAACTTAGTATTAACCATAAATGCGTCCCACGCCAAGTTAGAAACATCGTCACATAATTGATGGTAGCATTTATCTAAAACTTCCCCGTTAAAGACGTTGTCCTTCTCAGCACCAGCGGCAATACCACCTGCTGGAATACCATTTTCAATAAAGCCAACATAATCAGATCTCCCATCGAATGGGATTAGAGTATAATTTAGTTCGTTTTGCTTGTAGAAATCAATGTATAGATCTCTTAATTCTTCAGAGCCCTTGGGGTTGTCTATATTATTGGCATCGTAAACTTCATATTCGTAATTTGGTGAAGCCATCATGTCATAATCCATGAAGACTCTTAATTTCAAATTATCCTCAGCGGTCAAATGGTTAGCATAATAATTGGAACCTAACAAACCTTCCTCCTCTGCGGCCCACCAGGCAAAACGTACCTTATTATTGATCTTAAAATGTGTCAATTGCTTGGCAACAGTAAGCAAAGAGATTGTTCCAGAGCCGTCATCGTTAATACCTGGTCCTTCTTCAACAGAATCAGAATGAGCCCCAAGTGCTACAATATTTTTCTCATCACCACGCTTAGTGTCAGCAATGATATTCTTTGTGGTGATATTCTTAACGTAAGAATCCATTGCAAAATAAACAGAATAATCCTCATCTAACGAAATACTATCAATTAATTGCATGCCAACATCGAAGGTCACACCAACGGTCGACACTGTTTCGTTAGTTGGTTCTCCCAACGTCCCGTGCAACCCACCGACAGATTCTGGCTCATTATCATATATGATAACGGCATGATACCCATACTTACCTGCTAAGTTAGATTTATTACCGAAAGGACAATGTCCTCTTTCAATAAGTGCAATCCTTTTCTTTTCAGAACCATCTGACATAACACCAGAAGGAGGAGCCACAGCATCAAAATCAGCTTCTTTGCATCCCAGATTTGGAATTTCGATTACTTGACCAATGAATGGAGCAACCGGAGGGGAGAGTGCAAACGCAGTCGTGTTATCAAAAGTTTCTCCTGTCTTAGCATCTGAAAGATTGAATGAATTAATCTTTCCGCTCAAAGCATTAAAGGTTTGCACAGAGACATCATAATAATCCTTCATATTATCTAAGCATGCTAAAATATATCCAATGGTATTCCAATGACCTGGGGAACCAATGACACGTGTTGGATGGCCATACTCTTTCTTAGAGGACTCAGCAATATGATATAAATCCCAAGCAGTCGCGTTCAAATCCTCAAGACGGATTGATTCTTGTAGTTTATTGGAGTCTACAGTCGGTTTCAAAAAGTATGGAACATGAGGTTTCCAGTTGGATGAATCTTCAGAATTATGAGGTTCGATTTGAAGCTTATCTTCAGAATCCAAAGCCTCGAACGATTCCTGCAAAAACGTTGGTAGGCGATAAGCATCTACTAATGCTGCGGTCAAAAGACCAGTCGATACCAAAGAACCAAATACAATCTTCATTTCACTTGATGTTGGTCCTATTTTCTTCGTTATAGGTTGAAAACAATGAGTGGTGTTGCTCTACAAGTATGTTGTAACCTCGACCTCGAGATGAATCACTAACTTATCTCGTTTACCCCTATCGTTACCCTACTGGTACCTAACAAATTAGTTTTGTCCTAATGTCAGTCTCTAATACAGTCGATAGTACAAAACTGCGTTATAGGAGCTCGTAGGTATTTGGCTTCTAGTTAATTATAAATATATACTTAAATCAAAGTTATAATTTAAACAACTACGAAACTTCATTGACTAAGATTTTTCCATTATATTTTTTTATTTATATTAAGATGAAAGAAACAATTCGTCTTCGAAAGGATCATAATTATACACAACACTGTCAATTTTTCTTTCTTGAAAACGAGTTTGTCTTCCTAGTGTATATATTTTCTTCTGTTTCTGTTCTTATATTCTCTCCGGAATTGAATTTTTGACCCACGGTGAAATTTATCGTCAAATTCTGAAACAGTTTCCCTCAAGAAAAAGTCTTCCAGCTTATAAACGTCATTTGTGGTCGATCGTCCCCTTGTTTTCTGATTACTAGAATACCTTGTTAAGACAGTTTGGTTTACTATTTGTGAGTGAACCGTTGTTTCCACGTTACGAAAATTTGTTTTTAGTTTTCGTCTCAAACCTTTCCCAAGCATTTCAGCCATTTCAGAATCAGAGATATCGAATTCGTCATTATTGGAGCTTTCTAGAATATTTTCTTTTCTTGAAGTCGAATTTGTTTCTTGCTCATCTTCTACATATTGGAGAATTTGGTTTTTAGTGAAGTCAATTTGGTAGCCTTTCATTTTTGAAAGAATTCCCAAAACGTTTCTTGGTAGCTAATTCTGGAAGATATGGCGTAAGCTTTTTATTATAAAATGTTTAGTTGTGTGTTTGAACTTTTACCTATTGTTTATAGAAAGTGCTATTTAAAAAGAACAAAAGTTTTTCTTTGTCCCAATTTGTGACGTTGCCCCTTTACCTACTCCTTGCTGATCTTTTCAGTGCGACACAAAATTTGAGATCTAACGATAGGGAATAGAGAAAGTGTTACTTTAATACTTGTTGATGAAACACAATTCCTGCAATAAAGTATCATGTCGATATTTTCTTCTTAAAAGGGGAACGTTATGTCTTCGGGCTGTATCAGCCTCAATATCGTAGACCCGATCTACTAAGCCTATGTTATCTTCGGGAAAGTGCGTTTTCCGAGTAGTAACGCCAATCCATTCTTCTTTATTCCATCCTTCAAAGCCACAACACAATACACTTGTACGTGATAATTCACAAATGTCTGCCGAATTAAGTAAATAAATGTTTGCGGCCACACCAAATTCTTCGATTAAAGCTTCGGAAGTATATGAATTATTGAACAAAATTGATCTGGATGAAATGGATACCTTAAATCCAATCTGGAAGAATTTCATAAAGGGATTCTTCAAATATGTTGATGGAGGTTCCATTGTAATGTCCCTCTGAAGGCTAATTGACTGGGAAGCTGATTCTTCGTACAGACAATGGTGGAAATTGTCATAATTTTGAGTAGATGATAGGGGGGAAGCAATAATTGGTATTTGATATAAACAATAAAGATATGGCAGGACAGCTCCGACTTTCCAAAGTGGTTCAACATCCAAAAGGCCACCATTGCATAATAGAAGATTACTCACTAGTGACTCAACTTGGGAAGTAACGTTTCTTCTTGAACTAAATTGAGATGGTCGACTCATTGATGGTGAGCAATTGCTCCTTAATGTAAAAGTATTTTGTAATTGACGCATTCTCAAATAATTCAATTTGCTTATCTGAACATACATATAATAGAGATAGTAAGAAATTGTTGGGTTATCACCTTGAGCAATCCAAAGATCTGGTGGGCAAGATCGAACAGGAAAGGTTTTCCATAAGAACTCATCGGATGGATCGATAATCAAATCAAATGAACAGACGTAAGAAAGAAAATACTGTACTTGAACGTTCATGTTTAATTGTTTTGAAAACAGTGGTTTAAAGATAAGGTTGATATAGTCTTGAAAATTATTCACTCTATTTCGATCAAATAACGTTTTGAATATTCTTCTAAATTGAACGTTCCATCTTATATTTGGAGAGATCAATTGCCATCTCAATAGCCAATTAGAAAATTGCAACCACCAGTTTTGAGAACAGGTTTTATCGTAAAATTGAAAATCCACTGATATTTGTGCCAATTGGTATCTTGATTTTTCCATTGGCCTGATAACGTACTGTTTAAACAGCTCTGCAAAGTATTCTCCCTTAATGTAATTTTCAAATTCCAAAAACGTCCTGGTTATCAAATAGAAGTATAATGCCTTACCACTCAATTCAAGTTGTGTTCTATGTGAGGGAATCAAATGATATTTGGGAAGGTATATGTTATGATACCATTCAAGGTACTCTGTATCAATTATTTTGAGATTTACTTGAAGTGGTTTAAAATTAGGATACCCAATCTTGAAAATACCTTCCAAAGTAAGTGAGTCACCGTGTATCCCTTTCCAAATAATTCTTTCTGGCTCTTTAAGTATTTTTTTGGCTATGAATTCATTCAATTGCCTTTGCGAAATACAACCACTTAATAAAAGATTCAGATCTACTTTTCTACAATTGTAAAAATCTTTGTGTCTAATACTTCGACTCTGTTGGAACTCTTTTTTCGCTGTCAATGATTGATATAGTTGAAACTTACTCAAAAGATATTCTAGTCTTTTTTGAGAAAATCTCAGCAATTTATGAGATTGAACAATAGATATCATTTGATCGAAATCGGATGTGAACTCTGCAAATGAGGGAACATCTAATACATCTATATCGAAAAAGTTTGTATAAGGTTTGATCTTTTTGGTGGATGTGGCTTTATCTCTTGAAAGTTTTCTAAAATGTCTGTAACATTTGGTTTGATAACTAACTTCCTTGCAATTTTGATTCTTGGGATAAAACACCCATTTTTTTCCGTGGTTTGTAATATTGGAGTTCTGATCTTGAAACGAAGATTTGATATATTTTTCTCTTAACGAGCTTAAATTGGTTAGCGTTGACCTATGCATATCATCTTCTTTAGGAAGTACTTTCTCCTTCAAAGGGGTGCATAGGATCGGCAATGGTGTCATTGCTGGAGAATCCACTGGATCGAAATACATCGGTGATCCCATAATCATTTGCTCGTCAAATGTCGTGTTCAAAGATATTAAATCGATATCATCTACAGTTGAACTCATGCGCCAATTTTCTTTGGCGGTAGAGGGCTCGTGACGAAGCTTTTGAGGTGTGGGAGAAACTAACACCCTATTACAACCTGAGGATGCATATGACAAATGGTCTTGTGGGAGATCTTTCATATTGCTTGTAAATCTTTTGATTTGACCTTCATTGTAGGGGCTTAAGATTTAATGTTGGAGAGAAATTGTACATTCCAGGCTCGAGAATCCAGATCATTTTCCTATTTGTAATAAATGGCAAAAGAGCGATCAGACAAGGAGTTAAACCCCATTCAAAAACTCCGGCACGCGCGGGGTAAAATGTGAACCACGTCATTGGAAGTTGGTGGTTAGCTATCCATTTATGCTCTTTTATGTTAGAGAAAGGTATTGAGACCGAAACAATGGTTGAGTAATACAAATAAGTCCTACTTAAATTTTAGCCAAATGAAAGTTACCATAAAGAGGAGTAATATTGTTGGGGAATACATGGACTTTTCCAAATTAGAGATAATTGAGATATTACAACTCTTTCAAGTTCTATTAGATCTGTCACCATCTAGTTTCTAACAGTAGACATGAAAAAGTGTCATATATATTTTCAGAAAGTAAATCATTGCCCTTTGTCCTCAAAATGCCATAGTACTAGAAAAGATATAATTTCGAATAGATATTATGGTTAAACTAAACTGGTCAAACAATTTGGCTAGTGTTCCAAATGTGGGACAACATTTCTTTTGATGATATGCAACAATAGAGGAAGTTGGTGGTTTAAATCTGGTAAGAGTGAATCTTTTTGAAATGGGAACGTTTTTTTAATAGTTCCTCCTCGACGAGTCCTACTTCTTGCGTTGAGTACAAATGTTTATCTTTTGCGACATGGCAACTCAACCTTTAAACAGGAGCATCAATAATAAACAATAAATATTGTTATTTAGAGGAAACAGAATATGTCATATAATAAACTGTGCCGTTCAAAATGATTTGGTATCAATCTCTCTTTATACGAAGACGCTTGTTTTTTTCGACAGCAAGTTTAAGGCGAATGGAAAAAATGGTCAAGTTGCTTGGAAATATTTACTGGTAAAGAGTAACTTGCTTCCCCACACCGTATTTCTCAATTGTACCTGTTACTTGACTCCCAAAGCACAATAAACAATTATATCATGGCTGGTTGTATGTTTTATTTTTTGGTTCTTTGGACAGTAGATCTACTGAACTATGGAGATCTACATGAAGTTCCCACACCCTTGTATCTAACATTACTAACAGATCGTATCATTTTATCCAGTCCGTCTAATTGATGTGGCAAAACCATTTCTACCATTGTTACCAGAAGTTGAACTTCCATTCGAAACACTTCCATTTGATGAAAAGATTGTGTATACAATTTTTGCTGGTATAATCTATTTATTCGCTGAATTTCCATTAGTTGGTGTCTCTAAGGATATCCAATCTTTCCCAATCAACGATCCAATTTATTTTCTCCGTGGTGTTTTTGCAGCAACTCCAAGAACTTTACTCGAATTCGGTCTTTTCCCTATTATCTCCAGTGGTTTAATCTTGCAATTATTGGCAGGTTTGAAATATATTAAGGTCAATTTCAAAATCCAACAAGACAGAGAATTGTTTCAAACTTTAACCAAATTATTTGCCTTATTCCAATACTTTGTTTTAGCAAACATTTTCATCTTCTCAGGTTATTATGGTAATAACTTGACCATTGTTCAAATTTTAGTCTTAAACGCTCAATTGATTGGTTCTGGTCTCTGTACCATTATCTTAAGTGAAGTTATCGATAAAGGCTATGGATTTATCTCCGGTGCTATGATTATTAATACCATTGTTATTTCCACTAATTTTGTCGCGGACACTATTGGAATAACTCAAATTAAGATTGATGATGCTGATAACACTGAAGCCCAAGGTGCTCTAATTAACTTGATTCAAGGTTTTAGATCAAAGAATAAGACCATCGTTGGTGGTATTATTTCAGCTTTTAACAGAGATTATTTACCAAATTTAACCACTACTTTTATCGTCATTATTATTGCCGCTATTATTTGTTACTTACAAAGTTGCCGTGTGGAATTGGCCATTAGATCTACCAGAGCTCGTGGTATGAATAATGTTTACCCAATTCGTTTATTGAGTATTGGTTGTTTGGGTTTATTGTTCTCATACGTCAACCTATTCTACATCCACATTGCCGCATTTATTTTGATTCAATTGGTTGCCAACAATGATCCATCTAGTATTATTTGCAAAATCCTAGGTCACTATGAGAATGTTAACAATATCTTAGCAGTTCCAACTTTCCCATTATCATTGCTAACACCACCAAGATCTTTGATTGGTGGTCTTTTCTCTCAACCATTAACTTTCATTGTCTTTACTTTATTCATCGTCTCTACTAGTGTTTGGTTTGCCAAGAAATGGCAAGCCATTTCAGGTTCTTCAGCTCGTGATGTTGCTGTGGAATTTAAGGATCAAGGTATTACCTTATCTGGTCGTAGAGAACAAAACATCTCCAAGGAACTAGACAAGGTTATTCCAGTTGCCTCTTCTACCGGTGCTGCCATACTTGCCGTCCTTGCCGCATGCGGTGAATTGTTAGGTCTAAAGGGTAAAGCCGCTGGTATTATTGTTGGTGTAGCTGGTGGATTCTCATTACTAGAATTAATTACCCTTGATTACCAACAAACAGGTGGTAATAGTAATTTACGTGCTGTTTTGGGTACTCCAAGCACTTCTGCTACTCAATTTTGAATAATATAGTGAAAATGCATTAATGCTTCTTTGTTGCCCATTGTGTTTGTCGATCAGACAACAACATATCGCATCCTTTCTATGTGGTCCCTTTTGCATTTATATCATATCATAATTACTAAATAAATATGTATCGTTTTTTTTCCAATCCAAATATTACTATTGTTTTGTTATTCATTATTTACAAATTATGTATATAGAGATCTACAGGACTAACCTCTTTCGATATGACATTCAGGATCACTGGCTTTGCTTTGTATTTTCCCACTCCTAATAAATTCCTTTATCTTATCAACATATAATTTAGGATCCAATGGACCCTTCTTATACCCGATGAACTGGTGTTTCAATTCAGGAGCATTATGAGAAACTAGCGGCTTCAATTCCAAATTGGGGAACTTCGGCACAGTAAAAGTTCTGACTTTCTTCCAATCAATGGTATATTCCCCATATTTTGTATGCTTACCAATACCGGAAGATCTAGTACCCTTATACATGGTCTTGTTACCTTGCTTCGTGGTTAAGGGCGTTCTCTTATTCCCACTCTTGGCGTAACCGTAGAAGATCGTACCATCGCGGTAACGTTTCCATGGCCTCAGAAGATTTAAGAGTGATGTCCCTTGAAAATATGAGGTAGTGGAAGGTTTCATTCTATTGTACTTGTGCGGTTGTTCTTCCTATGTAATTGGATCCTTCCTTTAATGCTAGAATTTATAAAAGTTCTCGATTTTTATGCGGAATTTCCGGCGAGCACAACACCAACAGACAATTGTATTATGATTTATTACTTTGCTAACCAAAAAGGATGTAAGAATCTACTTTGTGAAAAGAGGATATGAGCAACAGCTAAGAAGTAGGTACCTCCCTTTAAATATTGCATATAGACTATGGATGCCAATATTGTTGAGCTTGTAGAATCTAGTTTAGAAGTCATAGACAAATTGGTAACCCTGAGAAAATCCAGAGAAAGAGTACTGGAGCCTTGAGTGTTTCATTCCATGCTCATCTTGTTCATTAGATCTTTACAATATATATTTTCAGTCCTTGTTTCCCAATCTTGGACTTATCTGATCTTATTAGACATTAACAGTATTTCACGTGCTCTAAATTGTCCACAGTTTTTCTAAGACTTTTAGTATAGCGTATGACAAGTTTCTCTATCTAAGGTAAGGTCTACTAAATAAGGAGCTATAATACTCAAAGGAATAGGTAGTCCTCTCTAAGTAGATTATTTGTTTCTATCACTAACAAGTAATGAGCATGTCATCTTCTATGCCGGAGTTAATTCATAGATGGAATCATACATTTTCCATCCTTTCCATAGTCTCATTCCCTAATAAAAAGCTTCTTTTTGCTGGTACACAAGACTCAAAAATACTGGTGTTCGACCTACCGAATTACAATCTCATAAAGACAATCAAATTAGGAAGCTCTCTGGAGACTAACACAAGATCCAGTGTACTTTGCCTCACAAGATCAGATGACGAAAAATATTTATTCTCTGCAGGTGCAGATTCATTGGTAAGAATTTGGTCCATTAATGGATCTCCCCTAGAAAATACGGTCTCGGTGGAGGAAGTTGCTACGGTCTATTCTGTCACTGATATTGGAGACATATTTTCCATAATTTATTTGAATTCTTTGCAAACTTTGGTCCTTGGTTGTCAAAATGCAAGTTTGCTTTATTTGGATAATATATTCGAAAGATTGAAATGTAAGTTGAAATCTAAAGAAGATAATAATGAAAATAGATTACCTCATAGGAGATATGATAAATTTTTTGATTCATTGGGTCCCATGGGATCAACCACACCTTCTCAGGAATCATTGGCAACAACGCCAGAGATTAAAACATTTCAAAAAAACAACACCATTTTGGAAATTCCCTCTGAAAATATCATCAAATATGCACATAATGGGTTTATTTATTCCCTTTGTAAAATGTGCACCTCGTTAAATTGTCAGTTCGATCATGGACGTTCACCGGTTCGAGATGGAACTCAAAACAAAAATAAATTCACTGAATGTATAGTATCTGCAGGTGGTGATGGAATTAGTAAGATATGGAAATTTGAATCCATTACAGATAAGAACGGTACGAAAGTGACGATCACTAATAATGATGAAATGGATAATGACGATAGCGTCCTTTCACAAGCCATTGAATTTCCCTTTTTATATTGTGGGTTAAGTGGTGGGCTTGTTAAAATCTGGGACTTAAATACAAAACAATTAGTTTCCACGCTGGATACTGGGGACAAATCTGATGTCATCTCCATCTCTGTGTACATGGACCATATATTTGCTGTTAACGCGTCAGGCATAACTTTATTTTATCAAAATCAAATTCATCATTGGGATCCTAATCAAGGTAAAATGCTGAGTTCAGAGATATTCGAGAGAAAATCTAAAATTGGTATTCATAATTCTCCTAGTTTACTTACAGGTGGTAACGATGGATCCTTAACATTATGGGACTTGTCTCATATTTTCCAAAATACAATCCTCTCCTCATCAAAAATGGAGAGATCAAACTCATGGGCAACGTATCAACCTGCCGGTTTGAATAGTGAAGAAATGTTATCAACATTGAGAGAACTTATATCATATGAAACAGTTTCACAAGGGTATGATACTCAACAACAACTGGCCTCTAGACGTTGTGCTACGTATTTGCAACAATTGTTGATAAATTTTGGGGCATCTGTTTCTCAATTACTTCCCGTAATGAGTGGTGGAAATCCTGTAGTGTTTGCTCGATTCAATGGTAACGGTAAAAATAAAAAGAGGATATTATGGTACGGACATTATGATGTTATTCCAGTGGGTGATCCTGAAAGGTGGACTACAGATCCGTTTGTACTAACTTGTGAAAACGGATATTTGAAAGGTCGTGGTGTTAGTGATAATAAAGGTCCGTTAGTGAGTGCCCTTCACAGTGTCGCCAATTTGTTTCAAAATGATGAGCTAATTAATGACGTGGTTTTTTTAATTGAAGGCTCTGAAGAGATAGGTTCCCCAGGTTTTGCAGAAGTTTGTCAAAAATATAAGGAAGTCATTGGGGATAAGATCGATTGGATATTTTTAAGCAATTCGACGTGGGTGGATGAGGAGCATCCATGTTTAAACTATGGGCTAAGAGGTGTTATTAACGCACAGGTTCGTGTTTGGAGTGATCAACCAGATAGACATTCTGGTGTTAATGGTGGTGTATTTAGAGAACCCACCACTGATTTAATAAACATAATCTCGAAATTACAAAATGATGAAGGTCATGTGCATATTCCAAATTTTTATTCTCCGTTGAAACCGCTATGTGATATTGATTATGGTAGGTTTGTGGAAATAACGAAAACTGCCAACCTAGATGAGAATAAAACCATAGATGAACTAATTACCAACTGGACCAAGCCATCACTTTCCATCACCACCATGAAAATGAGTGGACCAGGTAACATTACAGTGATCCCTAAGTCTGCTTCTATAGGCCTATCGATAAGGTTAGTTCCGGAACAAAGTGTTGATGATGTTAAAAAAGATTTAATTAATTATTTAAAAGAAAGTTTTGCAAAATTACCTACCAAGAACCAATTGGAAATTACGATACTTAACGAGGCAGAACCATGGTTAGGAGATCCCACAAATCATGCGTATCAGATACTCAAGCAGGAGATTGCCTCTACTTGGGGTATGGAGCCATTGTTTGTGAGAGAGGGTGGTTCTATCCCTGGTATCCGAACTCTTGAGAGAGCATTTCAAGCGCCTGCGGTGCAAATACCATGTGGACAGTCCACAGATAATGCACATTTGAACAATGAAAATTTAAGGATCAAGAACTGGACCAAGATGGCAGAGATCTTGTCCAAGGTGTTTAACCAATTATAAACTTACTTCTTGTGTCTATAGCATTCTGTATTATTTATAAATGATAATTGCATTGTTGTTTTCAATGGGCGTGGCGAATGTCCGAGATGATCTGATGCCTATAAAAACTAAGGGGCGATCGAGAGTAACCCATTCATCAACTTTTATTTGCTAATAGAAACAAAAGAATTAAACAGACCGGTTATAAATGGAGAAGTTTAATCAAGATGAAGCCCGTAAAGGTCTCTCATTACTACCCGATATTGTCCAAACGCTACTACCGTATTTGGACTTGGAAGACATCAGGAGTTTATCGTTAACAAATAAGTATTATCATAGATTACTGAATATTAAGGAATCTGGTACTGTATGGCATGAGCTATTTCATAAGGCATACGGAAGGTTACTGACAGATGATGAGCCATTTCAAAATAGAGAAGCTGAGAAATTTCAAACGTGTTGCGAAGTCGTATTAACTCATACGCTTCCTACGTTAACATGGCATGAATTATACGAGAAAAGGTCGAGCGATGCAAAATTCTATACCTGGGGTTGTCTAAAACACGCAAGATTAGGCTATACGGCGATTTCTAACCCAAATTTAACAGATGACGATTTGAATGGAACTGGAACAAGGTTTAAGTTTGGAGTAAATAAACCTACTTTGGTTCCCTGGTTTCCTGAAAATGCAAATATTAATCATAAGGCCATTAGGCAGATTTCTGGGGGTGGGTTTTCTTTCCAAGTATTGACATGCGCCGGTAAGATTTACTCTACAGGGCCTACATATACCGGAGGTCATAGAGGACCGGGCCCCAGAGAAGGAGAAAGTGATTTTAATCCATTTAGGGAAGCAATTCAAAGGATGGAGCATTCATGGCCAAGGATACTTACTGCTGGGGGGCCAACTTCGATTAATACGACTGGCACTTTCCCTCAACCACTTGTGCATGGACCAACGCCTACAAACAGAGATTCCAGTGGGCATTCTACTAATCATACTTCCATTACAGATGGACCACATGAAAATATCTATCAACAACTACAAGAATTAGAACAGAGTGCAACGGAATTAGTCCCGGGAAATAAACATATACGAAGAATGTTTAGCAGATGCTCGTTTCCTATATATTATAGACACGATCATTCTCTTCAAATTGATCCAGAGAAGTTGGGAGCAATAAAGTTTGTTGCAGTATCTTCTGGTAGAAGTCATTTCCTTGCCCTTGACGATAATAATGAGTTATACTCTTGGGACACTGCTGAATCAGAACATGGTATCAAGATACTTTTTGATGATCTACCGCTGAAGGAAACAAACCCAATAGTGAAAATTGCATGTGGTTGGGATTTTAATTGTGTTTATATTTACGATATTGGATTGGTGGTTTGGAAGGAGAGGGATGCTTTACAAGAAGGAGAATTAGCATCAAACGCACATTGTATGGTGGTTCCTAAAAGTGGGGACACAGGTGGTGAAAATAAAGTTTTAGATTTTGCTTGTACCCAAAACAACTGTGTTTATTTTATTACAAATAAAGGTGATAAGCTCTATTCCTATAATTTGGGTTTAGTGGAATCCGTCGATCTACCCCCCATGCTTGATGGCAAATTAGAAAAAATAGTTGCATGCTTCTCTTGCTTGGTATTATTCACAGACCACAACTGTTATACAGTCGGACTCAGGGATAGTAATATTGATATGGACTCATTTTCTCAACTAGTTTTGGATGATCCTGAAGATCACATCATCTCATTAAAAGGGGGTGACTATCATGTTGTAGCTTTAACTAAGAAAGGCCAAATATATACCTGGGGAATTGAAAGTCAATTCTCGGGATGCTTGGGATTAGGTAGACCTCAACATGTGGTTGATGAGGTGCATTTAGGAACCTGGAATGGGCCAAGAAACGTGAAAGTACTAAAACCTACCAAGGTCCCATTAGATGACAAGTATGTGTGTCTTGCAGTGGCTGCAGGCGGTTGGCAATCGGGTGCAATAATTATGAAGAAATGACTCTATAAATATATTCTATTTCAATAATAATAAAAAATTTTGTAACGGCAGATCGATTAATAACTATACAATTTTTTTAATTTATAAATTTTACAATGATAGAACGCCACTGGTTCAGATGTCACAAGGAATTACAAAGACACATATCATTCTTGGGAAGCCTTCTTAGTTTCAATGATTTCGTCTTCATTTTCTTTCTCAGTCGCTATATTTTCGTTCTGTTGACTTCCTTCTGTGCCTTCTTTTTCTTGTTCATCCTCCTTATGCTTCTCATCTTCATCTATTTAAACTTCCTCTCCATCTTTTTCCAGATCTTCTTCGTCAACAGTAGAGAAATTGATTGGATCAAATTTCATTCTCAATCGATCTCTGATATTAGCTTCTTGTGGAGTTGGATTTCTTAAGGATATATTTATTTGGTCAATATTATGCTCTCTTACGAGTGGCTTTATCACATCATTTACACGTCTACGTCTAAGTTCAATTCTAGGACGCAATGGCTTGTAATATGCAATACCTTTTTCATTATTTAGTACAATTGCTAATTCACCAAATGCTCCAGTATTAGGGTTAGCCTGTGGCACTTGTTTCATATCAAAATCTCTTAATCTCTTGAATTTAAAAGTCTTATGATCTACTTCGTCATCTAATACCTTGGCATCATCGATATTCTTTTCTACTAAATTGGTTAGGATGTTAGAGTCCTTCTTATCTGTAGTATACATTGATATCCATTCGTCTTCTTCTAATTCCACAGGTCTAAAGATTGCTGTTGATAAAGCTAGTTTATCTCTTTCCTTCTTATCTAAGGCAGCACTACCGACTAACCTCAATGTGAAATAGCTTTGGTCCATAGATGCAGTATCAGGTAACAAATTCCAAGTCTTTACAGCTTTTAATTTCTTCTTTATTGGATGCACTAATTTAGTTAAATCATTTGCCTCAGAAGTCATTGAGTCAAAGGTATTTTCCACTTTTTGAACCACCTGGCTTGCGCTCAAAGTTTCATTTTGTTCCATTTCCAATTCTTTTAATTTTCTCTTATTGTTTGCATTGAAATCGTCATTACGTTGTTGCGAGGCAATCGTGGATGAAACATATTCCGTTCTTCTTAGGAAATTCACTTTGGAAATATCAGTCTTGGTCAATCTATCAACCCTTGGATCTCTCAGTAAGACTCTATCTTCTGGGTGCAAATTAATATTATCAAACCCATAAAGCAGTTTGGTATCATTGTTATTCAATAATCCAGGGATTTGGATTAAATCTAGTGGCATCCCCAGATCATTATTTAGTTTAATCAAAGGAGTAACATTGGTCTTGGTATACAATGATGTCAATAATTGAGGCGAATCTACTGCTTCAGCGGGATTGAATGAATAAGTAAGTAATTTTGGTGGTAGTAGCGGTGGAGGGAGGTTATTTTGATATTTGATTTTCGCAATATATTCCTGTTTCTTTGACATGGTTGAGAAATATCAGAGAAGATGTATGCGAGGAGCAGTATAATAATAATACTAATGTCTTTTTGAGTTTTATCTGAACTACATTTCTATAAACTTATGTTAACGTTACTTATTATCTTTTGAAGGTGAATCTTTCATTTTCGAAAATTCAAAATGCCTACCCGGATGCCGCAGGGTAACGAATATCATTAGAATCATATCACCATTATGCTACTGCTTCATCATTTATCATTGGATTCTCTTCTATGTCATCCTCTGAATTACTATCGTCCTTGTCAATATCCACAACGTGGTTTAGTTGTTCGACCTCTTCTAGTTGTCCTTGAACGGCCTGGGTCATTAAGTCTTCGGCTTCCTCTTCTTCATCAAGGTCGCTAGTTTCCAGGTCATCTTCCTCGATTCTACCGATAAGACTCTTTTTATTTGTGGAATTGGATGATGGAGGTGGTGCATCAACAACTTTATTTGGTTTATTCGCCTGATATTTGAAAAAGGATAATGATTTTTGAACTTTGCTAGATTCCTCAGATATTTTATCATTTTTCTCGTTCCCTACTGTATCAGTTGTTATAGCATTTCCTCTTTCCATTTCTACTTCCTCCTCTTGCTCTCCATCTTCTTCTTCCAAAACCTCTGCCTCCTTTTCTTTTTCTGCATCAATAGGTTTCGCTCTATTTTTGTGAGTCACATCTTTTATACGGGATGTAGTGATAGGCAAGAGAACATCTTCGAGGAATTGGAAATTCTCCTTCTTCCTGACACATTCTGACATTTCATTATACCCTAGTCTACTGCTACCTGTAGGGGCAGTGTTTGTTTTTTTCCCTGTTTTATTCAATTGACCCAGTACAACAGCTTCTTCGCAAAAAGACTGTATAAATAACTCAGTGGCAAACGCGGTAGCCATAAATGCAGCATTTGATGTAATTATATATTCTGAATCCATCTTGGCTATTTTTTTTATTTTGATAATGGTAGCCTCGACGATTTTGATTTGATCTGTTCTGCGATGGTGAGTTGATTCTCTTCCAGCGCTGGTTCTTGTTCGTCTACATCCATAAGGTCCTGGAGACCTTCTTGTGGTTGCTCACCTTGCATGTATGTATTTTCTATCTCAGTCATTATCGGTTAGCTCTGCTAATTCTTCATGAGAGTTAAATAGATGGCTACCTGAAGTTTATTATTGCAAGATTGAAATTAAAGCGTTTACGCGTCACAAGCGAGCGACGCGTTACATAGTAATTATAAACTGACAGAATTATCTTGTTTCGAAGTTTGGAAGGTTGAACGCTCCGTTAATATTCAAAGAGGTACATAATTTTAGAGTTTGGGTTCAGAATTTGTATTTCTTTAGAGAAGTTATTTCCTATCAAATAAACGCTCTGTGAAATGTTGGGTTAAACAAGGATTTTAACCTAGATATCCAATGTGCTAGGATCAGAAAGTAGTTCTAGTTCCTAAGTATATACATATGTTTGTTATTTTCAACAGAGGTTTAACAGGACTGACAACATTTTTTCCCTTTTTCCAATTTAAAAATTTATTAACTAACTATTGAGCAGGTTGGTTTTTTAAAGTTATTCTCATTATTAAAATATAAAAATATTTCAGATCGATCAGCTTATGAATTCTCAATACTCAACTTTCTTAAATATTTATAGAAACTCTACGCAGATAATGAAAATGCTTGACTTAAAAAATTAGATTAAGTAAATTTAACTTTTGATGATTTCTATTTAGAAGATATATAATGCGTTCTTTTGTACCAGTTTGTACAGTCCATTATTAATTTACCTTTTAAGAAGGGATTAGCCGATCAATATTGATTGCTTTTCATCTGAAAACAATTTTCTATTCAAATAGCGATACTGTTCTGTTATTGCCTTAACTTAACGTCTCTTGATTCCAACAATAAATGATTTCCCATCTACTTTCTTGATACTAACATTCTTGCTAAAAGGAGTAGATGAAATAGTCACACTTTTATTAAATCTCAATGCTATCTTGGCAAACCTAATAGGAAGAGTTCCTGTCTTTTGTTTTTTTATCTTTATCTTGCTCTCTGCCTTTATATGTAGCTTCATCAAGCCTTGCCTCTTTATCACAACAGATTTTCCTCTTCTTTTTGCAACTAACCTTGTGTCTCTGGGCATCGGCAGCTTTATTATGAACTTATCCGTCAAAGAGTAGAGCACTCTCATCACATCAAACATAATACGTTTCTGATATGTGGTACAATTAGAAACCTCTACCACTTGTCTTAAGATATCCTTTAAAGGTTGGTAATCCTTGAACTCATTTCTTAGGATAGTTATCAAACCTATTATAGTCGACCTCATATTTCGTTCCTTACGTTCTGTTATTTCATCTTCAATATCTGAGAGAGCATCTTCCATAAACTGGATATCTTCATTATAATGTTCCCCTAGGCCCTTATTAATAACCAAATTGATTGCTGCAATCAATTGTTCTAATAGTGAGAAACGAATGAATTGATCTGGTTCAAATAAAACAGATTCAAAATAATACTTTAATATATCTTTATTCTTTAATCCACCGTCACAAAGCAATTTATAATGGGAAAAAATAATCGCATCTTGATGACCATTTCTGGTTGTAGTGGCAATGTCTTGAGCTCCTAATCTTTGTAGAGCAATATTTAATTTATCATGGTAGCTTGGAACCCACTTTTCCATGTTAACTAATCGAGCAACAATATCCCTTTTGTCCTTTACTGCGTTAAGTAACAAAATCAAATATTCTGTGTCATCATATTTGTTTTCATCATTACTGTTGTATTCCAATATACTTAGTAGAAATTTTTGAATATTTTCATCGTCAATAGTACCCAAACTTTCCACAATTCCTTTTTGAAGAAAGTAGGTGGTAAAATTTGTGAAGTCATTATTTTTCGGGATATCACATCCTGGTAAGCAAAATAATGCCTTGAATATTCGAACCAAATAACCCGCACCTTTCACACTACAGGCCAGTGTTTTACATGCCTCCACTCTAACACCATAGAAATATTTTTCATCCAGGATCGTCCTTGTCAATATTGAACAATAGACATCAGATTCAACACCAACATCTTCATAATATCTCAAAGCATCCACCTGCGCCTCGACATCACCATCTTGTTGTAACTGTGCCGCATACATATAATCGGGTTGGTTTAGATGGAATTTTCCCAGCCATTCAAAATCAGAATCAATCCTTATCCACTCAAATCCTTCATTCTGCATCTGTAACTCTTTACCATCAGAAGTTTGAGAGATATCTGTTAACCCTTCAAATGAAACGTTTCCCAACCTGGGACCTTCTGTATCTTTCTTCATCTTTCTATACTTAGTATTATATTGAATTTCAATCTTCGTAAAAACATCCTTAATTTCTACAATATGCTCGTATGGTGTCCCGTCGGCTTCATGTATTCGAATAGTCATGGAACCTGTAAACACATTGGTCTTATTCAAAGTATCGTTCTGAAGGTAACGCAATGCACTATTGAAGAATCCGTCTTTCCCTAAAATAGCATGATCTTCCTCATCAACTTGTCTTATACCCATCTCTACAACCATTCTCTTACGATTGAATCGTTGGGTCACTCTAAAAACAGGTACACCAGACCCGTAAATCCATTCCTGAAAAAAGGATCCCAACCTGCTCTTATTAACACGCTCGCAAACATGCTGGAAGTGTGATGCAGTCAGAGTATTATTAGGTAAATCACCACTCATTGCTTGCAGGAAAATCTTGGGTAACACTCTAGACATACCAAAGGAACGTTCCGTCTTCGTCATTCTTCTATCTAGGATATAAAATACCATAGGCGCTTTCAATTTAACGAAATTCAGATCTCCACTCACTGTTGAGATTGGATAGGACCCATTCACAAATGAGTAACCGATGGGGGGCATATCATGGTCACGTTCCACAATGGCTTCACAATTTATCTTCAATCTATATTTTAGTTCATTATTACCAAGAAAATGCTTTATAAACATTAATACCATATAACCAGCCATACCAACGCAACACCAAATATCGTTAAGGTCCAACGGTGTAATGTTAACTCCTGACCATTGATTGGCAATTGCCCACGCTAGCTCATCTGTTGTATCAAATACAGGCTCAATTTGGTTTGTTGGATACAGGTTTCTGGAATTCATTATTGTTACACCTGCAAAATCCATTGTTTTGATAACTGTGGGTAAGAATGCAATGGAATACGACGTAAAGGGATAAGAACCAAATTCTTTAGAATAAAAATCCATTATAGAATGGCACACTAATGTGGAATTCAGCACAATCTCCTCAATCTCATTTTCATCTTCATTATTTCTGTCGAGCGCTCTTAATGTGTATATGTTTACTGGAACCAATTCGCCACTACTAAGGCTTTCCATGGGTAAATTTATCACACTAAAAGCTCCTACGGTCCAACCAATATGATGAGGTGCCACAGGATTAAATATTTGGAAACTAATAATTTTTTTCGATAAATCAGTCGGGTGCATGGATTCTTTCATAGTCGTAAATTCTGAACAGCAAATAACAATATCAGGAGAGGTTGCTTGCAACTCTGTTTCATCATCTTCTTTCTTTGCTAAGATACCTGAACGTCCTATGTCCTTAATAGTCCTTGGAACACTAAATTCTAGTTCCCAGGTCGATTTCTCATCTAAGGAATTCACACACGGCATCCAGTAAGGCGCTGAGGCACATAATTCAGTGTTCGTGGTATATGCGTTCCATAGGTTACGATCTTCCTCAAAGGTATCGAACTTAATGCCATTGACATTATTCACTTCATATTCAATCATAATCGTTATTGGGGTATACACTAGACCTTCTTGAAATGCGCTCGGCGTACCACGAAGACTCGGCGTAATAGGAGTATAGTTGGAAATTGAGCTGGTATCTTGTAACGTGATCCTAAGGGAGGAGGGGACCTTAATAGTTAACTGAGATTTGATCCTCTCAGATGGAGTTTCTACCAAGTCAGCAAATCTTCCTCTCATTAAATGTGAGTTTTCCACAGTAAATTCCTCACCAAAGACATGGCTGGGCTCCTCATGGATATAATCATCGCATCTTCGATTCTCTACCCACACATCCTTAACATTTAGTCCATTGCAGTCTAATGTGATATATTCGATGTTTTGTATCAGTGGAATCAGGACAATCTCAGCAATACCATTCACCCTCTCGTTTTCAAAATCGACATCCAAGGAAATCTTCTGGTTGGCAATCTTAAATACCCTACTCATTACAATCACACAGTCACCCGTTCTCAATCTGGTATTGCCAATGTCCTCCTCATTCGAGTAAACATACAAGTATCTGAAATATTTCAGCAATCTTAGTATCAGCGCTCGGGAAATTTTGATGGGATCCGTGACAGTAATCACAAACATTTCCTCTACATACGTACGTAGTCCACTTTGAACAAAGAGTGACCTATGGATAAGGACGGTATCCACCTCTGTGTAGTCTGAACCTGAACATTGGAAGTTCTGCAGCATACTGCTTCAGTAAGAAGAACTCCTAACGACTACCTATACACCATAGCAAGTACCATCTACAGACCATATCATGCCATACACAGATCCTCTCTTGAAAAGATTTAACAACCATGTCGATGAGCCACAAGCTGACCAGAACAAGAGAAAAGCATTAGCTAGAACAAACTCCTCAATATTGGTGCCAGCAAGCATTACTCCGGAGATGCTTTCTCTTTTGCTTCAACGACATCAAGAGACTCCTCTGCCTGAATGCGCTACGATGTTCCCATGGTTACACCATTATTCCACGATGGCTCCACCTTATAGTGTTAAAACATCAAATTTTGTCACTGTAATAAGATCTCAAACTGTAGCTAAAGGTTGGATTGGGAATACTGGGTTATTGAAGAACTCTGTGGATCCTCAGGACGTTTTTATCTCATGGGAAGAACAGACCCAATTTAAATATCTGGATATTAAGAATGATAAGCAGAAATGGGAAATTGCCATTCTTATTAAGGATATGTTACTGAAGGATTTGGGTCAAGATGCAGAAAATATAAACCAAGAAACATATAGTTTAGAGGCAATGGTGGCTCTTTGTATCACATATGGGATTTTGCCTTTCTTGAAAACTGATCCATATGCTAGAAGAAAGTATTGTGAAAAGAGGCAAGTTGGTTCATCACTGAGAAGTAACGGTAATAATATAACTGATGGATGGAAACATGCCGGTGCATTTAGACGATTTGATTTACAAGTAGCCAAAATGGTAGAGCTTTCCTCCAATATTATAGTATACTGTTTTAACTCCTATAATGAGCAACATTCGTTTCAACATAATCATGATTGTAAAATTTGTAACTTACTGGCAATTTTAGTTCAAGTTGCACAACGGTCTTTACAAAAAAATTATCTCAAAGGTGAAAATAATGCTACAGAGAGTCAATTCATTTTCCCTTCCATTTCAATTATGGACTATACAAGCTTAAACGAATTTCCTAAGGATGTACTTATTACTCCACCAATGTTGGAAAAATATACTGAAAGAAAATCTGCACTAAAGTTAACCTCACCCTACGACATTGTTTCATTTAACAATTGGGATAAAGATGCATTATATCATGAAAGATTAGAAGTTGCAAAAACAAGCTCTTCCACATGTGTGGATGCAGAATCTTCACTTTGGTGCGGTAATTTAACAGACTATGAAATATACCGAGTTTTCCAAAAAGATGGAATCGACACTTCAGTATTACAGAATTATAACAATAACCCATTATTGAACAATACAACAGTTACACTTCCTGAATTAGATTATCACGAAGGAAAATCTAGTTCAAATGACTTCATATTATTTAATATCCCAGAACTAGAGGTCCCAATATGTTTATTCATGAAATGTACCGAAAATGCCATGTTACCTAGTCTTGAAAAGCTATGGAATGTTCTAACAACTGCCCTCCAAGCAAGAAATGAAGCATCATTGGAAGCGGGACAGATTCATTATCTTACCTTCCCAAGCTCAGGTTCAATAGGCTTGGGAACTTTGAACATTAATTTGATCGAATTAATTCTAAATACATGCTATTTGATTTATCAAATTTCTCAGATGACAAAATTCGGTACGTTCCTTTATTGTCCAGATGGTTACACGGACACCTCATTTCTTTTAGTTGCTTATCTAATTTTTGTTTGGGATCTTTCACTAGAGGATGTCCTCTATAAATTACATTTGGAAAGAAAAAGACCATTTTTCTTATTTAATGTAGATTTGCAAGTTCTAGGCCATTTACAAACCTTACTACGTGAATATAGCCCAAAGAGGTCTCAAAATCATGAGAACTACTCTAGTAATGCCATAGAGCCACTACGAGTGAGCCCAGAAATGTTTAGTAGTATTTTCTTGATAAAATTACCTAAATCATCAGATTTTTCAAAATTGAATGGGCCATTGCCATCCAAAATCCTAGAACATTTATACCTAGGATCACTGGATCATGCTCAATCACCAGAACTATTGAAACGTTTGGGAATTACTCATATTGTTTCTGTGGGGGAAGAATTATCTTGGGTAATCAAATCCAGAAGTCGTGGAATATCTTCACCGGCTCCACTAAAATCAGTGGCGAATAACAATAGAGTAGGTTCGTCGACTCTCCGAAGAGCGACAATGGTTGCAAATACTTCACCTCCAGTGCCCACTGAACCAACAGGAAGTTCTTATGAAGTTTTTACCCACGATGGGTTCAAAGTTTGCAGGATAAACAATTTACAGGACAATGGATGTGACCCACTATTAAATCAATTGAATATGCTACTTGCGTTTATTGATGAATGCTATAATTCTGGTGGAAAAGTGTTAGTGCATTGTATGGTAGGAGTTTCCAGATCTGCTACGGTGTGTATTGCAGAATGCATGAAGAGGTTACAATGTGATGTTCTAAAGGCATACCTCTATGTCAGAGTAAGAAGATTAAACGTAATCATTCAGCCTAACTTGATGTTCATGTATGAGTTGCTGAAGTGGCAAGAAATTCAAGGCATATCCAAGAGAATAGATTGGCATATTCTATGTAGGTCAATTGCAGAACTTAACGCAAAGTATACGACTTAACTAGATTAATATTCAATAAAATAATTAAATGCATCATTATGATACTAATGTTAGATTTCTGTATGTACACGTTTTTATATATTTCTTTTAACAATAGACTTGAATATTCATGAATACCTTGAATGAATCAAAGTTCCGCTATCCTCTTTGGCCTGTTCTTTAAGAGTGTATACCCCCCTCTCCCCATTTTAGTGCCGACATCCTGCGACTTTTTCTTAGTATTGTATACTTTATCTAATAACTTACTCACTCGGTCCTTTTCCACTTCTTCATTCCATTCTAATTTCTTTTCTTCCTTCAAGTATTTCCTTATCGCCAGCATCTCCTTTGTAAATTGTTCCTTAGGTTTATATTGTGCTTCCTTAAATAAGTTCTGTAATGTCAATTCTTTATAAGCTTTAGATGCTATCTCATCATTAATAGTGTAGGACGCTAATAACCAAAGCTTCAAATTCCCTCTAGTCAATCCTCCATTTGCATCGATGACAGGTGAATCCACCAGCTCCAAGACAGACTGAGTTGCCCTATCACCCAACCTCTTTTCCAAATGCATAACTCTAGTGTATCCACCAGGTCTATTCAGATATCTAGGTCCAATCTCATTCAGTAGCTTCGACATCAATTTGGAGTTGTCACCCGATAAGAACAACTTGGACTGTATCTCTTTGCGTAACGGGGATTTAGGATCATCCTTCACTTTCTTGGCGAATGTGATCAACCTCTCAGCCAGCTTAGAGGCCTCCTTACATTTCTCATGCGTCGAGACGATAGTTCCATGTTGAAATAATTGTGAAACAAGATTCTTCAAAAGAGCATCTCTGTGTGGTTTGGTACGACTTAATTTTCTTGCTATTCCTACCGTCATTATGGTGCAGATCAGATGAGTGGTAGAATTGGTTGGCTCTGCGTTGTGTATTACTCAAGTTCAGTTTGTAGTTAGTCAATTCAATAATAGTACTTTTTTAAATCCGGACAGTCAAAATTCATGAAAGTACTCCCTAGTAGATAACTTTCACGACAAGTAAAGAGAACAAGACAACACTAACAAGGAAAGTCTTCTAAAAAACACATACACAAGCCTCAAAGAAAGATGCCACTTGAACGTTCCCCATACCAAGACCCAAGAACATGGAAAATGACTCCAGCGATGATTAGAGCACGTAAGCCCTTTTTTAAAGGTAATATGATTGGTCTAGCAGCATTTACAGGTTTGTCGGTGGGTATCTACTTTTACACATATAGCTTCCTACATAAGGATAACGATTTTAGCGATGTTCCTATACCACCTGTCAGTGAGGAAGAATTGGCTCAATTGAGGAAGGAGTTTGAGCAGGAGAGGCAGAATAGACAATGAATTTGGGATCGGAGATTGAGTAATTGGGTTATATATTCTCTTCATACGGTGGTGGTAGACTATGTATTCTACGATTTTTCTTAGTTTTTATATGACATGTATATATATTTAATGGAAAAACAATAATAATAAAAATTGTAGACTATGAACATGAAGGAATTCTCATAACAGCACTAGTATATGTGCTGTGCAATCAATTAACATATTACCTTGTTCAATGGTGGCTAAGTGTCCAATCCATTTCGTTTTGGAGGCTTATCAAAGTAAATCTCTGATCTCCTCGAGGTTAGAGATTGACCATTTCCAAAGCTATTGTGTTTCAAGAGCTACTTTGGTCAACAAAAATGGAAATTATAACGTAAAAATTAAGTATCAACAATTCCTCGGAAGATGGTTGACTCTATTAGATTGTACAAGATGTCTTTTATTGTTAGTTTGGATGGTTTTAACATGAATTCTTTCAATTTGTTCATTTCCCGTGTGAAGAGATACTTTTTCAAAATAAATACCATCTTAACATTAACGTCAATGTTGCTCTCTTCTTTCTTCGAGGATAAAATTATTGGCCCAAGAGATACAATTCCTCTAAAGTGTTTTGCAAAAAGATGAGGTTTCAATTGAATGACCAAATCGTGTTGATCACTGGTGGGTCCCAAGGTTTAGGTAGGGAATTCGCGCATAAATATTATCATGAAGGTAATAATTCTAAGATCATTGTGGTGAGTAGATCAGAAAAGAAATTGATAAAGGCTGTTGATGCTATCTCCGGTAAGACAGTAGGTACAAATCTATCTCCAGAGGAAACTGGCAAACTTAACAAGAATGCTAAACTTTACTATTATCCATGTGACTTATCAGATCATGAAGCCGTATCCACTATGTTTGATAGATTATGTGAACTAGAAATGTTACCCACACAGGTATATTGCTGTGCTGGTGGATCAATTCCCAAATTATTTAAAGACCTAACGGGTGAAGAACTGGACATGGGTATTAAGATGAATTATTCTACGACATTGCACATTGCGCATAAAGTTGCTCAACTAGAATTGAGTAATTGTCACTTGATTCTATTTTCTAGTGTAACCGCATTTTTTCCCTTTATTGGATACTCTCAATATGCTCCTCTAAAAGTCTCTTTGAAGGCTCTTGTGGGGATTTTAAGACAGGAAATGTTACAAAATAGAATATCTTGCGTATATCCGGGGAATTTCCAAAGTGAAGGTTTTGAATTAGAAGAATTGACTAAACCTGATATTACCAGAGAAATTGAAGGAGCCTCCACTCCTATTAGTAGCGAAGACTGTTGTAACAAGATTATTCGTTCCTTAGAAAGTGGATATGATGATATAACAACAGATTTGATAGGGTGGTTTCTAATGAGTTTGGATATGGGGTTGAATAAACATAATAATAAATCATTTTTATGGATTCTTCAACTGTTGATTGGTACTATTGTCAACTTACTTGTTGTTCCAATATACATGCTTATCTGTCAATTTCAGATAAAGAGATGGTTCAATGGGCAACAAAAGAAGAAATGAAGCATTAAACAATACATACTTACAGCACAGCTGCCTGAATTTTCTATATTTGAATAGTTTAATTAGGTTGTTATTTAGTCCATTATTTTAATTTTTAATTTGTGACGCATATTGCGCCAAGAAAATTCGAGGAAATATGGAAAATTTTTGTTAAGCGATGAGATGAGATGAGATGGAATGGAATGAGTTGAGATGGTACATGTTGATTGCAACTCAATATCTTATATTGACAAGCTTTCTCAATAGACAACAAGCAAATACTAATCATGTCGGGTGTATATACTTGTAACTCATGTGTCATGCAGTTTGACTCTAGTGAGAGCCAAAGACAGCATATGAAATCTGATTGGCATCGTTACAATTTGAAAAGAAGAGTTGCCCAATTACCACCAATCACAGAAGCTACTTTTAACTCTAAAGTCCAAGTAGCCAGTGCATCTAGTAGAGAGGCGGAGGATGCTGAGAAGAAAAAAGATAAGAAACAACTAACCAAGAAAGAAATAAGAAGAAGAGAGAAGGAAGTTCTTTTAGAAAAGAAGAAGAAGTTATTGGAGTTGGCAAGACAGAATATGTTGAAGAATATGCAACAAGCTGAAACATTACAAAATACTCCAACAAATATTGATGCTAACGAAACTGAAGATAAGCAAGAGCAAAGCAAACCGGAAATACCCAACACTGATGCCTTGACCGGTGATTCAAAACAGAAGGAAGTAGCTGGAAAAGAAGAGGAAGAGGAAATGACTGAAGAGCAGCTTGCAGAGAAATTAATGCAACAGAAATTAGCCAATAAAGTTGATATCCCATTGGAAGAATGTCTATTCTGTACCAAAAAAGTCTTTGAAGATTTTGATACCAACCTAGATCATATGTTTAGAAATCATGGTTTCTACATTCCAGAACAAAAATATCTAGAAGATAAGATTGGTTTGGTCAAATATATGTCAGAAAAAATTGGTTTAGGTAACGTCTGCATCGTTTGTAACTACCAAGGTAGAAGTTTGGAGGCTGTAAGAGCACACATGTTAGCAAAGAGACATTGTCGAATTCCTTATGAAAGTGAAAACGAGAAACTGGAAATCTCCGAATTTTACAACTTTACAAGTACCTATGAAGGTTTCGATAACACTACCAAGAAACCAATCACTGTTGTAGAAGGGGATGATAATGACGAGGAATGGGAAGATGTCGATAGTGAAGAAGAGAAAGAGGATGAAGAGGAGGATGAAGCGCCACAAGAATATCTGTATCATGACAATGTTGAACTACATTTACCAACGGGGATTAGAGTTGGACATCGTTCGTTGCAACGTTATTATAAGCAAGATTTGAGACCGGAGAAGGAATTAACAGAAGGTCAAGGTACTCTGATGGCTGCAGAAACAAGGACATTCTTGCCTGCCTTTGATAAGCAAGAATTACAAGTTAAACAAAGAGTTTGGAAAACAGAGGTTCAAGATCTTAAGAGAGCTGATAAGAGAAAGGCCAAGTTTGTTAATAACCAACCTTACTATAGAGATCAATTACTACAGTGAATTGTTAGCATATTCTCATGTGAATTAATTCATAACATCTATCTATTGAAGCATATATTCTTCCTAATGTATAACAATGTAAGATAAAATTGGCCACCTCACTATTTATCCTTAAGCATGTAAGTCGTGTGTAATTTACTGTTTTTCACTGAGCTATTTCCAAAAACCTTTCTGAGAGTTCTATGTTAATTATCTAGTTTTTTGATAATTTATTATCTAAATTTCGAGTTACCACTTGATGTTACTAATTCTTAATCACGTGCATTTTCAAAATTGTCTCCCCGGGTATTTTCTTGAATGGATAATAAAGGCTCTACCGGTATTATATTTCAATCAACAACAGTAAATAAATATCATAATTGAATGATTGCAGGTGGAATAGAGCAGTACGAAGAAAGTTATGCTACGCCTTGTGTTTAAACGATCATTATCTACTAGCTTCAGAGTTCTGACTGCAGAGGCTGCTACCACCGCTAACGCTTCAACCAATATTAAATCTTCATGTCTTGCAGGGACATCATTGAACCTGAACATTAAAAAGAATGGAAAGGATCCAATAGCATTGGAAGACAATGAATATCCAGCTTGGTTATGGAAGGTATTAGAATCTAAGGCTCCAAAGGAGGCTTCAGATTTATCAGAGCAAGAAGTTCTTGCTATGAGAAAGAAACAACTACGAAAGGAAAATAGAAAGAAAATCAAACAAAATAACTTCTTAAGTCAATTAAAATAGATGTGCTTTAGATCAACCGATGTAAACTCCTCTATGATTGGAATAACCGTAACATTAATATCTGATGATTAGCCATCCTTGTATATAACACAGAACTCATTAATATTATTTATTTACGTTACTGAATGTAATCTTTTTCATTATATATGTACAAAATGCAGCCTCATAGGTACTCAAAACGGCAGCTATTTCATTCAAACAGGAATAAAAAACTGTCTAGTGAAATTGTTCTTAGCTTTCTAAAAGCAACGCAGTTCAGAAATCTGTGACTCTGCCGTTGAAAGAGTAATCTCCATACTTCAATGGATCTTGTTTTGGTCCGCCTCTTTCGCCAGTTTTAGGGTTCACTTCACCTTCAAACTCAGGTATAGTCTTCGAAAATTCTGGTGAGAATGCTCCAATATCATTCTTGGTGAGAAGTTCATTATTTAGACTTTCCTTGGTGACATCATCCTTAATTTTCCTATTATATTCTTCTATAGCTTCTTGTGAACTGGCTATCCTTTGTAATCTTTCGAACTCTTCCTGATCCTTTTTTGGCAATTTTGGTGGACTTGGCGTTTCCTTTGTATTTATTGAAATGAGTCTTCTTTGTAAAATAGTTGGTAGTGATGAGCGCATTACTATTGGAGTCCTTATAATCGATAACATGATATTCGATGGCTTCTTCTACTGCCTCTACAGAAATAAAGATATGGCTTTCTATTAGCCATAGTACTTTTATAATCGTAGCGGAGGAAATTCGGTAAACTCCGAACGACTCAAATTCAATTCAATTAGGAATATATAAGACATAATGTTACTTAATATTTACAAAATCTTTAAATACTCATCCGAACACCTTCTAGTAACTCTTCAATAATCATTTGATTCCTATCGTTCCCCTGTATGGTATTTAGGACCCCGAAGCACTGCAGGAGAGTCAGTTTGTCCTCCTCCGTCACGCCGTTCTCCTCTTCTTCACTAAATATATACATTTGGAAACTCTTACTTGCACCATCATTACTATGTATAAAATTTTGATAGTATGGCAATACAATAGAATCACGGAACCCTTTTAATAACAAATGATCTACAGATGGTGTATTAGATCCTACTGTCTCGGAAAAAACACCATCAGTCCAATACTTGGTATTTTCACGAAAGTTTCTTTCAAGTGGTAACAAACAGGCCATTACATCGTAATAGACCTCTTGATAAAATACCTTCCATATAATTCCGAGTCGTTTCAGGGCAGTATTCATTGTATTTTCGTTATTATAATTGAAGACAATTTGATTTTCGAACACATAAAGTGATGTAGTAATAAACTCTTCAATCTCATTTAGAAATCGGGTATGCGAAGACGGGCTTTTTGGATCTGTCTTCAATTTGATATAAAACTCAAGCATTTTATTAATATCTTCTATCTTGGCCGGGAGGTTCCATATTCTTTGATTCTTGAATAGTTCAATGAGGAGATTACAATATATGACCCAGATGTTTCCCGCTAAAACATGCAATTCTTGGCTATTAAAGGTCTTATAATTAGCTTCGAACGAGGGTAGATTTTTCAACAAATCATGTAATATTGCTACGTTTGTGGAATCAAAACTTTCCTCCTGACTCAAGGTCATAGCAACATCGTTATTCGCGCTGTTTAAAGTCCCAGGGTTAAAAGAATACACTGATTTCCCAGAATCTATTAATGCTCCCGTCGTATTGTGAATGAATTGCACTGGGGATCTATGTTTTCCAATGGATGAATGTATAAATTTGCTGAGAGAATTAGGAACAATTATTTCAGAATTGTCTTTACTCATGTGTCTATGTGGCTTATTATGGAATAATTTTCGTGTCATTTTAGTAAATGCATTTTGCTTACCAGTTAAGTTATCGCTCATACTAGAGGAGCTTTTATTACTTTTCGTCTTAAACAATTTGGAGGTTCTTTCGCTCAAACTATTAGAATCTTTCGAAGAACTAAAGATAGAAGGGTGTCTCTTCTTCTCCTTAAAGCTAGAGTTTGATGTAAATATGCTGCTGTTGTTATTGTCTGACGTCCCTAATTCTGAAATTTTGGAATCATTTCTATTCCTTATACCCAATCCTTCTCCAAAGTCCCCAATCTTGGAATCTGAGAAATGCCTTTTAGTATCATACTCTTCACGTTCATCAGGTGATAAGCTGGTAACTAGACTATTATACGACCGTCTCTGAGTAGGATCACCTTCAAAAATAGACTGAAACCCTACTTGCGACCATTTGGGCTGCAATTCGACAGGTGCTTTGCTTCTCATAAAGGTGGAAGCATTCTCATTGGATATGTCTGGCAAGGTTTGAGGAATGATATCAGAACTCGTAGTGTAACCTCTTGAAGCTCTTGGTTGAAGTCGCGTCCCTTTATTCTCCTGATCATGTATTATGGGAGTCAATGGTTGCAATGTCCTGCTTCTCTTTCTGTTGAGTGAATCCATCATTTGAATATACTATTTATTCTTTGTCTCTAATGTATTTGATAATGTTTACTGTCTAAGGGTTTTAGTGAAATAAGTTAGGTCCAAGGAACCAACTTCTATTGTCTGATAATATTATGTAAGCGGACTTATTGGGAAACTAAAACAGTTGGAACTGACGAGATTGATGATGATTTAGAAAAAGAGCAACAACTTTTCAAATGAGTTGTGTTTTCAATCTTTATTGTATTTCAAGACATCCCTAGATAATTAAGGAACGAATTCATCGATAGATCAGGAATTTACGCAGTAAAAAAATTTCAGATATTGAAAAATGTTTCATTTGGCATCTCTCAAATGGATCCTATTCACTAAATTGGATGATTCTTCGAGCTTTCTGTGGTTAACATGTTTGATCCACTTGACCTATACAGTGCAGAAGAGAATGGTGTAGCAACAACGACACATTTTGCTCACGAGATGAAGGACAGGACAGTTAATACAGCTACGCACGAAAATCCTGTGTCAAACGATAAGGACGATGAGGACGATGATGAGACATTTTTAATCGATCACCTAGATCTTCCATCCGTAATGTATGCAACACCAAAGATGGTTCTTTGTGTCCTGCGTCTTCTGAGACCTGACAAACAAGTCAACTTTGATACCTCGATGAGTGAATCTCGATCAATAACTCAGATTTGTACAGAGAAAGACATAACTCCAAATTTACTAGATGCATTATTGGCGTGGTACACAGAAATATGGCCGAACCCAAGATTAGATAGCTTGGAAAAGATCTGTACAAAGATACCGAGATTAAGAAGCACCTCTGATAAACAATTGATGCTAAATTATTACACTTCAATTCTGAAGAAATGTGAAGATAATGGTATAAACTCGTATGCTAAGGGGAACATACGAGCTGATCTCGTAAAAGAATTGAGTATGAGAATATCAGAAAATTGTGGACGCACTGCACAACCATCGATGACGAGAGAGTTTAATTTAGATAATGTGGAACATGTGATTCAACTTTATGAGCCCTCCTTGACGGCAGATAACTTAGGTTGGAAAACATGGGGTGCTTCTTTGATACTTTCACAGAAGGTAGTTAATTTATTGGAAAAAAATAAAGATCAGAAACATATCCATCCTCTCAGAGTACTGGAACTTGGCTCCGGAACTGGTTTGGTTGGGATAGCATGGGCTAGTAAATGGAGACAATCATTTGGTACTGAGAATATAGAGATGTTTGTGACTGATTTGCCAGATATTGTTGCAAATTTAAAGAAGAATGTTCAAACAAACGATCTGACTACTTTTGTTGAAGCAGATATACTAGATTGGACCAATCCAGATGACTTTATAGAGAAACATGGAGACGAAAAATTTGATGTTATTCTTGTTGCTGATCCAATCTACTCTCCCAATCATCCAGAATGGGTTGTTAATATGCTTTGTAGGTTTTTAAAGGATAATGGTGTGTGTCATTTCGAAATACCGTTAAGAGATAAATATGCCCGTGAAAGAGAGTTGCTTTCTCAGTTGTTAGAAAGGAATAATTTTTCTGTGATCAGTGAAGATTTCACAGATGGGTTAGATGACTGGGGTGCTGTAAAATATGTTTATAAAGAGATCGTTAAAATGTGAGTGAGAATCATCTGTTTTACGTTATACACATATAGACATTTCAATTATATTATAAGTAGGTAGTAGCAATCTTGGGTTGTGCAGCCCCGTTTGAGGTTGTTCCATTTCTCATTGTCGCATACAGTTTCTTCAGTGGGATGTACCAAACATTTAAATCCTCTTCACTAAACTTCAACAAATTTTCTACTGTTGTTCTTCTTAACTCGACTGTTTCCGTTTCAATTACTTCACCATTGGGGTTTTCTATCAGATTTGACATAATCATTGGAAGACAATGGATCATAAAATTTACACTATAAGGATATTGTGACAATTTTTCTAATAAAACCATTTGTTCCATATATGGCATTGATAACATCGAATGAGTTGTAATGTCTTCTTTTATTAAATTAAAACAATTTTCATCCGCTATAAGGTTCCTGATGGCAGTTAAGTTGGATGGTTTGACCACGGACAGATATTTAACCAGATTCTTATGATATTTGGCTAGGTAACTTGGATTTATAAAAGAGAGAAATTCTTTATAATGGCAGTTGTCAATGGATAATTTGAGGTAATTTTCATCTAATGACTTAAATACGCTTTCATCGTCAAGATACGATACAGCACGGAATAATTTGAACACAAATGACAAACTATGCACTCTCACATCATCGTATGATGATAAATTTGCATAAATTTCCCCAAATGAGGTCAATAATGGTACCACATGCTCGCTGGCCCAGAGGTGTGATCTCTTGGTGATATCAATTGTGTCCAATAATTGAACCATCCTAGTGTAATACATTGTTATCTGTATAAATAGCAATATATCAGTCTCGATGGATTTAAACAATTCCGTCCTATCAATAACAAAAAGCTTTGGGTTAAATTCAGAGGGCTGGATATACTCAAATTCAATTTTCAATAATGCTATCAGTCTAGAGTACGGTGTTACTTCAAAGTCTCTCTTTACTCTCAGCAATAATGGGGCATTATCAAACATTATTTTCCTCCGGATAAGTTCATCAGAGGATAAAGATTTAAAGACATTCTCAATGGCATTTATCACAAAGGTTTCTGTGTTAGTATCAAAAAATAATGTCAGTAAAATATCTAGTAAGATCGAGGGTGCAAATATTGCTTTTGGATAGGATTTAGATATAATTTTACACCCAGCACTTATAAGTAGTGAGTTTTTTGATTGCAACGCCTTCGTCAAATCATCGATAGAATATATCTCTAGCACATCCTCGAATGAGCACACTTTGATGACATTCTCAAGCAATTCGATCAAACTGTTATAATCGACATTAGGAACCATTGAACTTTCTAGTAGTATCCGCTTAATATTAACTAATATTCTTGTTGCGTCTCCATTATATTGTGCTAATGAACTTAAATTTAGCGAACATTTGTCTATTAATGAGTTTATATGTGCAGGAATTTCATCACCCTCTAGTGCTGAATTGAGCTCTTCCAACATGGGGACAATCATGTCGTTTTCAGGTACTAATTCTGTAGCCATCTTGCAATGTTGGATCAGTATGTTTTGTACAACAATGGTTTATAAATGTCTTCTGTACCTGTGTTACTCCTAAAAGTACTGAACTCTTCAAAATCGGTTTTTCGTGGATGCTACAAATTCGATTCAAGTAACATTCCGCTACCAAGTCCGTCCATAAATATGAATTATTTATTAAATAACTTTACAAAGATACCCATGATAAATAAGTATTTACAGATGTAAAAGGCATACAGTAGCCGTCCTATTTCTTATCTTTGTTCTTCTCCAAATTCACATTATTACCATTATATGTAGATTTTTCGTTTTGGTTCTTATCAGCCATATCATCCTGATTCACAAACTGGAAAACGTTTGGTGTTACCGCTCTGGATGATTGTCTTGAGGCCTCATCCTCTCTACTTAGTTCAGACACACGGGTATTGCTCTTTCTGAGTTTTAAATCAGGTAGCTGTTCTTTCTGTTTGGGTTCATCTGTAACAGAGTGTACTGATTGTTGTTCGGTTTGAGCATCTTCCCATTCAACTTCACTGGCATCATCTTCAGGTTCAGTTCTTGACAAAGAAGGTTTATTTAACCACGTTGAAAGCCCTCCAAACACTCGACTTACAAGGCTTGGTGCTTGAGCTTCTACGATTCTCGGTCCATTAAAACCTGTCTCAATCGGTTTTAATATTAAAGCAGATCTTGGCGTTAATTCTAATCCTTCTAAAGTCTTTAGCTCATCTGATTCGACAAATGTAATCCTAGGTATATTTCTGTGAAAGTAATACGGTACAGATCCATCTGTTCTATTATCATCTACCCATTTTCTAACGTTGTAAAGTAGTTCATTGGAATTAAAAGCATGTACTAATCTATCTCCATTAGTCAGTTTAACCTGTAAAGTGCATTTATCACTATGTAATTTCCTTAGGTCTTTGATATTATCTTGAACAACTAAAGGTTTGTCATCATCTAAGGTACCATAATGTTCACGAGCTTTCCTTTCTTCTTTATCAGCTTTCAATAATCGCAAAATACGGGCACGCTCTTCTGTGTCTAGTTTCCTTTGCTTTAGAAACTCTTTGTGATAAACTTCCTGAGTGGTTTCCATAATTTTTTCCTTTTCTGTCTTCTTAGGTACCCAATCTTCCTTAGTTTCCTTAGGATTCTTCTCCGGTTTACGTTCAGCGTCATTTGCAATTATTGGTTCCGGAACTGGTAATTCCTTTTTTTCTAAGGCATGCAGAAGGTCATTCCAATGTTTGTTTCCTTCTGACTCATTCTTCTGTGACTCGTGTTGGGCACCTTGTATAACCAAATGAATTTGACCCGAATTTATCAAATATAAACTGGGAACTACCACGGCAGGAAATAATTGCTCAAAATTATCAAACTGTTCAGTCCCCTTGATAAGCCTCAGCCATATCGCCTTATCTTTAATATCGTTAAGCTCTTCTTCCTTAAACCATGAACGTAACCATGAATCCTCATTAAGTCCAGTGCAATTGTAAACGACTAGTGTTTTCTTTTCATATAACGATTGTCCAACAGCAAATTGGACGTTATCCATAAACAATCCTTCTAACATCTTTTTTTAGTACTGCAATACTTCTTGGACTTTGGGGGTTTTGGATAATACATCTGACATTATATCTACAAGTAAAGTCCAGATAATCCTTAAATGTAAATCTGCCAATAACTCCTGGAAAGTTAGGGTTATTAGGGTTGAACTCCGCGTCACGTGAAAATTAACGATTACGTAACGAAATGTAAACAAACAAAAATATTGAAAAATTATTAGCATTGGTATAATAGCTGCATTGTCTCTTATGGGAAGTGTGCGCTTTGATGAGTATTGTATAGTGGAAAGATTTAATCCAGTTAGTGATGAGTGCAGTAAACCCATCATTATTACCAAAAATAAAAGATGTTGTCCTCGGGGACACGATTGGACAGGGATCATTTGGTTGTGTAATGAATGCACATCTTGCAGTGGATCCCAGTGTCATTATAGCTGTTAAATACGTTCATATTCCCACCTGTAAAAAAAATGGATTGACAGAAAAGGATATTTCCAGGGAGGTTCTTCTACACTCCAGGTGTTCAAAAAATCCTAATGTGCTGAGATTAATTGATTGCAATATTGCTAAAGATTACATGTGGATGATTATGGAGATGGCCGATGGTGGTGATTTGTTCGATAAAATTGAACCTGATGTTGGAGTGGATTCTGAGGTTGCCCAGTTTTACTTTCAGCAACTTGTAAGAGCCATTTCTTACTTACATGAAGAATGTGGCGTAGCTCATCGCGATATCAAACCTGAAAATATTCTATTAGATAAGAATGGTAATTTGAAACTAGCAGACTTTGGGTTATCATCACAATATAGGAGAAAGGATGGGACACTGCGAATATCAACAGATCAAAGAGGATCTCCGCCCTATATGGCCCCAGAAATATTGCATTCCAGAGGTTATTACGCCCATTCTACAGATATTTGGTCTATCGGCATACTATTATTTGTTCTATTGACTGGAGAGACCCCTTGGGAATTACCTGTCATTGAAGAACTAAACTTTGCATCATTTTTACAAAATAATGGAAATTTGAATTTAGGTCCCTGGGCAAAGATTGAATTCTTTCATTTAAACCTACTTCGAAAGATTCTTCAACCGGACCCAAAGAAAAGAGCCACCTTGAAAATACTGAGGTCTCACCCATGGTTTACTAAAAAAGTGAGGTTTGCTAACGCTAATGGGTTATGTCGAGACCCGGGACTTTTAGCTAAAAAGCTTCTTTCGAATTTACGTGTGTCATTAAGTAATGAAGCATACGAGAGATATACGCAGGATGTAAACTATAAAAAGGAAGATTATTCAATATTTAGATCAACACAGCCAGTAACTAGTGATTTGGCTCAGATTGAACATGATTCCATGAATGTGAATGCTCTAACGAACACACAAGTCGCATTTACGCAGTTTGCTACAGACAACAAGGCAGATACATTTATGACCCAGGAAGCAAGGTGGACTCAGTTTATAAGCCATGACGTTGCCGCTTTGCAATTTTGTGATAATAATTCTGCATTGATAACACCAACTCCACAATTACGTTTTAATCCTAATAAACTGACCAAGTTTTACAGCTTGGAAAATTTTGAGACAATACTTCCAATATTAGAGAAGTCGTTGTATTTTTCCGGGATTAAAGTAAGACCTGATTTATATGGAAACTTCATTGCTATAACTGATAAATTGGGATATGAGAACGCGTTTCCTTTGGTAATTACTCTAAAGACACAGGATCGTAGAGGGGGTCTTTTAACAGGATCATTATCGATCATCAACGTGGACGATGATTTGAAAAGTATTAGTTTTGAACGAAAATCAGGAGATCCCTTAGAATGGAGAAGAATCTTCAAGAAGATGGCATTATTTTGTAGAGATATTATTCTTGTTCCCAACTGATTCTCTCGCTAGAATGTGTCTTTTTCTACTTTAGGGCTGTGTAATTATTATAACTAGGTATAGATAGATTGTCCAATATCGTTTTAGGGTGTTAACGTTATGTAATAATGAATCTCAATGAGTATATATATATATATATATATATGTATAATTATATTTCTCGTTTATCAGCATCATCGCCAGTGTAATATTCTAACTTCATCAGAAAATCTAGTAGTTCAATTCGTAAATTTCTTCTTTCTTCAGTAGGTAAAGTAGAAAGCTCGGATGGATCAAAATTTCTCAACCGTGAGACTAATCTACGTGTTTTCCTAGATGGGAAGAACATTCTTAGTGATGGTGTCGTTTCCCTGGAGTTAATGTCCATATCATCATCAATCCCATTACCGGGAGTACCATAGGGGAAGGATGAATGAAGATCTACCTCTAGATGTGAGGGTATAACATCTTGTTTATCGGACCTGGTGCTAGTAACTTGAGAAGAATCAATTTGTTTTTGTTGGCCCATTCTGGTCGTACTTTCTTGCTGAGTTCTTGATCTCTCTTTCCAGGAAGGATCTGTCAACTTTAAAGTATTGAAGATGGGTATGTTAATTTCATGCATTGATGAAGTAGGTCTTTTGTTCTTTGCAATTGGAGAAGATTTCAAGATGACCTCAGTTTGAGACACTTCTTTCTCCATTGCCTCTAAAAAAGGGTCTTGTTGAGCAGTATTTACTGGCGCAAAATCATCTTCTCCCTTATCTTCTTCTCCTTCGATATAGGTTCGTGATTTTGTTTCCTTCTCATCTAAAGCCGTACGCAATTCATTTCGAGACTTCAGATTATCCTCTTCCATCTCCTTCGTGTCGAGATTCGTTGGTTTATCCGAGTCTGCACTGCTTTTGGAAGGATTTGCCTTGAAAGACTGTCCTGTAGCTTGTCCGCTTTTACCTTCCACACATTCGATATCATTAGGCTCCTCATTCGTATTGTTCTTATTCGCACGCTTAGACTGTACTATGATTGAATCATTAGATTTTACTGATTTGGCGTGCGGACTCCCTCGTTCACCTCCAAGGTCAGTGACAACTTCTTGTGAAGTCTGGTTCGTAGGCAATCTCTCCTCAAAACCATTTGTTTTGTCGTCAGAGTCAATCGTCTTTGCAGCATCCTTTTCACTGGCATGTGGTTCGACACCTAATGAGGAACGAGGTGTCTGAAATGGAGTTTCTGCGTCGGTTTGGGGATTTGTTTTGGATGGTGTCATAGGTATAACCTGCTCAGATACAGTAGCAATTTTAGCTTCCACAACAGTCGGGGTTGGCTCCGCAACAACTAATTCGTTCCCAATTTCTGTATCATTCCTGTTCTCTGTTGAAAGTAAATCATCCTTTATGATACTTCCGGCATTTTCATCCTCAAGAACTTCTGGTAGATCTGAACTTTCTCCGACTATGTTTGTATGATTTTCAAGTTGTCCACATCCTGTAGATTGGGTGACTGGTTCTTTTGCAATTTGTTTATCAACTTCTTCTAATGTTCCAATAATTGAAGAATCTGGTATCGCTGTTCCGTCTCCATTTGTTATCTTTCCCTCTTGCGTAGATCTTGGGTCTTGAGATGACCTGTAGCTAGGTAACTCCTGGGAAACAAGAGGCGCCTTTTCTTCTTGATAATGAGTATTTTTAGTTGGCTGAATTAATTCTTCAGGGGATTTAATAATTCCAGTCGATTTTTGGCTGAGGACATCAGTTGATTCATCTTCGGTGCTTGATTTAAATTGATAACTGTACGCACTCTTTGCTGTCGTAGTTCCCGTCGTAACATCATTATCTTGCTTCAATTGAGTCGCCGGAACTTGAATTTCGGCATTATCATTTGATGAAGAATTCTGTGATTTTGTCGACTTATCAAATCCTTCCGGCGTACTCATAGTGCTTTCAGAGGATATTGCTTGCTCGCCGCTGGTTGGTTCTATTGACTTTGTTTCGTCCTTCCAACGTTGAAAATTTTTATTTAGTCGTCCCATTTCCCTTCTACTTTTACTATTCTTAAAAGAAGATGGTAAACTTTCTTTAAACAACTGAACCAGGTTCAAAAGATATTGATTTGAATGTTCCGGTAATAAATTGAAGAGCATCTTCAAAAAATCGATAAACGTCTTTTCACTCTTGTTTTGAAGAGATTGAATGAACCTTGGCATTAATTCAAGAATTCTTCTTTGGTCCACTGGTCTTAAGGCATTCTCAGAGTCAATGATAAATAAAAGCATGTCTTGTTTGCTCAAAATTAGTGCTTGTGTTTTTCCGCATTCAACTAGTTCTGAGATTAAGGTAATTATATAATCTGCCTTTTGTAAAGAATAATTTTGTTTCAATGTATCTATCAGCGAGGGATTTAATGAACCACATCTATTAATCATATTGGCCAGTGTTTGTGGTAAAATATTTTGTAACTCGGTAGCATTTCCACCAGAAAATAAAGAAATAATATAATCTGTTTGAGAGTTTGACAAACAACTATCAATTAAATTACTTAAAAGTACCCATCTCCTGTTCTCGAAGAGGTAATGGAGAATATGTTGAATGAGTTTCTTTCTTTCTTCATTGACACTTGTATCTGTTGGTTTGTCGACGAAAAGAATGGTTTCGATAGTTGCATAATTACTGAGAAGTAACGCTGTCTCATCCTTTTCTAAAACCCATTGAATTATCCCATATTGAATCAGCTGCGGAAAAAGACCAATATTTATTATTAGATACGACATTTTTGAGGTTGGAAGGATATCTTTCAAATGCAATAGAATAGGATCCGAAACTATCGATAAAATTAAGGGTCTTTGCTCGATACTTGTCTTTATAATATCATACCTTTTAATATCTATAAGTAGAGGGAGTAGGATACGAGGTACCGATGACGTTCTATTTTCAGAAAGAATCTCGATAAGGAACTGAGACATGTTGTTGTCTAAGGCGTTTGAGTTCTTCGATAAGTATGTCTTGATAAAAAAGGAAAGATTTTTATCATTGTATTGTTTTAAGTTTAGCAACTGTGGGTAATTTATTGAGAGACTCATTTTCGAACATAAGTCTAAAAAATTCTCCATGACTTGATCTGTTGTTATTTGGTTAATAATGTTAGCTAAGTCGAGAAAAGATGTATAGGACATAGTAGGAGATAGTAACGTCGACCCAATCCAATTCTCCACATATAAATGAGAAAGAGTGTCTTTTGTTTTCAAAAAGATTCCCATCATATAAAACTCCCAACCTGCCAACTTTTTTTCTCTTAGGAAGTCCTTGAGAACATCCAATAGCATTTCCTTAACATCACCCCAAAAAGGTTCAAATAATTTTAAGTAATCTTCAAGGTAATTGGTTTCTTTGTTGAGAAGCAGATTGGGGAATATAGTAACGACTACATGTGTATAAGTCTGGAATAAGAGGGAAATTTCTGTATGGTCATCACTAGTTTTTAGGATATCAATCATTACCTGGTTAACTTCTTCTAAGTAACTTACCGTTTTCAATTCCAATGGTGTATTATTTAACAAAGATATCAGCAATTCTGAGCTGGGTTGAGGTTTTAGGATGTGTTTCCTCAGTATGGAAAATATAAGATCTGATAATGGGTAATATAATTGCTTGATGAGATGATTTGTCATTTTTGAAATATCATTCGTTGCGATACCAGTAGATGCAATAACTTTAATAGGTGCAGGTCGAAGTCCATTCCTATTTCCCTTCTCTGGTGATCTTGTCTCGGGAAGAGGTTTTCCCAATAATCTTAGGAGCACACTTACCACCTCGTGGTGCAAGTGTTGATTTACTAATATGATGCCAATGAGAATTGGTTTTAATAAGTTAGAGATAAAGAGGGAAAGGCTCTCTTTGGATGATTGGGCAGGTCCACACAAATTTGCATATACTAATCCCCTCAAACAATATAACAATGCCTTCGATACGTCGGAGTCATTAATATATGGCCGTGACATATCGAAAGGAGTCTTTAGCAAATCCAAAACCATCGGCTTACTGGTTTCATTGAATTCGTCAAGATGTTTTGAAACACAATAAAATAGAATTCTCCACACTTTTGAAGAAAAATACTTTACTTTTCCAGTTCCTTTGTTATAGCACAATTTGTTTAAGTCAATCCAAGTGTCTGAACGATTCGCATCAGTTTCTGCATTCTCCTTAGTTAGCATTTCTAAACTGTTGGCATTATTGAAAAGGAGGCCAACCATACCAATCCACAAGTCCATGGCCAGTTTATACTCCTTCTTAACTAGTATCAAGTATTTAATTTGATTTCTTATTAAAGTTCCCAGAGTCTTTTCTCCAACGTTTTCGATTTCCTTCAAGCTTAATTCTATCCTTGATAAGAATTTCCTCGGTATCACATCTTTGACTTTATCAATCTCAACGCATTGGTATATATCTTTATGTCCCTTCTCTACATCCAGGCATTTCTTTAACAAATCCAATATGATTGAAATGGCTGTAACAATAATTTTAGCCGAGTGGTTATTCTCCTCTTCCATAAGTAAAATTCTTGGTAATACTTCACCGGGAAGCCAAACTTTAATCTCGTCGATCATTAATACTGGAAATTTATCAAGAAAGCATTTCACCAGATATAATTTTTCACAAATCAGGTTTGTACTTGCCATATCTTTTACCTGAGTTATTACATTTATCATCTTTGTTATTTCGCTCATGGGTAAATAACGTCTGGAGAACTTTTCATCTCTTAAAAATGTCAATTGTGATATTATCATCATTTTGTTTACATATTCATTTGAGAGTGCCTCCACAGATATCTTGTAAATTATTCTTAGTTCCTTTTGTAGTTCTGGATCCGTAGATATGCGTTTTATAATCATAAAATTGGACAGAATTGATCCAAAAAATCTGACAATTTGAACGTATAGTCTAGTAATGAAAGGATTTTTCTTGTTATGCGATTTCAGTAATTCTGTTTGTTCCTCTTGCAAATTCAAAGTAGCCACTTTTATCAATTCCGGCAAGTTATTGACTATTACTTTTACCTTATTCTCTGTTATGGGGTCAATATCCTTGTCTGTGGGTAGTATAGGAATGATATTATTGAAAGTAGCATATATTTCAAACCGTCTATTGCTACTATTTTCGACATTTTCCAACTGCAATATATGTATACCTCCTATTATAATACCTTCAAATTCTTTTACATTTTCGTTGTTAAATAAACTATGGATTTCACCGCTTACCCAATATTCAATATTTCCAGGATCCAATTGAAGAGGTGACATTGAATCAACAAGTTTATCTTTATTAGAAAGGAGATCACTTTTCGTCCTATTGGTAATGAAGTCAGGATTTCTCAATATAGATTTTCCCGGAGGTTTTGTTGCAGAAGAAGGTGGACGTCTTGGTGATGAATCTGGCATTGGTGATTGTTGTGTTGGTGATGACTCAACTTTATCAGAAAATGCCACAGCTTTTCGTATAGGTGATGAATTACTGATTGGATCATCGAATCTAGTGTCACTTATTGACTTGGGTGCCATTAATATTGGAGTTTCTTCCAGATTTATCGCGTTCTTCTTGAAACTCTTTTCCGTTGCCGGCCTTTTGTTATTTAGCTTCCTTCTTTTGGGAGTAGGTGACAGTTCATTCGGATTAAATGACGACTCCTGTTGAGATACTTGCGAATTGAACCATTGTAGCGGTATAATCGGTGATGATCGTGAATTCTTTAATTTTAATTGTTTATTTAATAAGTCAATAGCGCGATCACTTTTCTTGTTGGAAGTATTTTTGGTTGGGGTATCAGACATTTCTTCTAGAAGTAGCGTGTATCTTACCAACTTGAGCTAGCTGAAGGATTTTGAGGTACTTTTACAATAGAATTGGCAACCGATGCCGTTGTCTGTAACCTATAAGTTTATCTTGTCAATATTCAGATCAAATTCATTTCGCGTGAAAATCTGTAGCCGGGTGACCTTTCAATTTGTTGATCTGGGCGGCTGCTATAAGATCAACAAAACAAAGAAGCCCATAATCAATAGTTCAGAATAAGAAGCTGTCAAGTTCCCCATACTCTCACGTTGAGTGGAACGCCCCTTAAGACCTAAAGAGGAGTGTTAGTGTTGAGCTGACATCGTTTCTTAACCATCATAGATTGAAAAACAAGCAACGGACAGGTCCATTCCTGTGACTGTATACTTAAACTACCGGTATAAACAGCCCTTTAGATGAGTTCCGAGGCAATCTAACATATATACAATGAGTTTTTTTGAGGGAAACCTGTAAGGTTATGTTCATCGCCCTCACGAAAAATACTAGTTGAAAAACACGACATGGAATTTCCTTCAACATCGAATGCAACCTGAAATACGGAACAAAGGAACTATCGAGCATTCTAGTCGATCATATTAATGGATGGAATCGAACAATGGCGCTAATGAGCCACGAGATGCTAACGACAAAGAGGTTTATCGGTGCAGACTAAAGCTTGTGCTGCTCGGTGAATCCTCTGTGGGAAAGACTTCCATAGTTACCAGGTTCACGACAGGAAAATTCCAAAGAAACAATGCTACCATTGGTGCTGCATTTCTTAATAAGAATATTCGATGGGTTGATGAGGATAATATTTATGAGGTTGATTTAGAAATTTGGGATACAGCGGGCCAAGAGCGTTACAGATCGTTGGCACCAATATATTATAGGAACACAGATGTGGCTCTGATCGTGTTCGATGTTACTAGTTCGAACACTTTCCAGAAGGCAAGAAGTTGGGTTGATGAATTGAGATCATATTTGGATAATGAGCAAGGCAAAGAAATTCAACTTTATTTAATCGGGAATAAATGTGATTTGGAGCATGAGAGTATTGCGAAAACAGCTATATTGGATATGTGTACTTTTAAAGAAGTCAGTGCCAAACGTGATGAAGGCATTCAGGAATTATTTGAAGAGATTGCTAGAGGCATACCGACGGATAAATTTATTCTTCAAAGCCCATCGAACCAACTGGATGTCACTGATAATAATTGTACCGTCATGCTGAAAAAGTCATTTGATGATTTGAGTAAGAATGTCGGTTGTAATTACTGTTAATGATTCAACGTTATGTGTATATATAATTTTAAATGGTGTATACATAAAGAACCTATGTCAATGGTTAGTTATTTATTTTTACATTAGGGATGTGTTATAATTCACCTGGAACTGGGAATTGGCCAACCCATTCAGAGACTTCTGCGCTCAACTTTTGAACTTGTTCGTCTTGTTCACATAACTCTTTGAAGTTTTTCAAATGAGATTTGTGGTCTTTATTTTCTTGAGATTCTTGTGATTTTAATCCGATGGCAAGTTTAACAGCGGTATCAATATATTGTGCCACTTTAGTAAACTCAGCAGGACCAAATCCTCTAGTGGTCATAGCTGGGGTACCAATTCTTAAACCAGATGGATACAAGGCCGATTTATCACCTGGAATGGTATTCTTGTTAGCAGCAATATTAATTTTTTCTAAAATTGCTTCTAGACGAGCACCATCAATACCCAAACTAGATAGATCAATCAAGATTAAATGTGTGTCAGTACCACCGGAGACCAAATTAAATCCACGTTTGATCAATTCATCTCCCAAGACTTTAGAGTTACTGACAATGTTTTGTTGATATTGTTTGAATTCAGGGGTCATTGCTTGCTTTAGTGCGACAGCTAGAGCAGAAATGGTATGATTATGTGGACCACCTTGATGGCCAGGGAACACTGAGAAGTTAATCTTCTTTTCCAAATCGTACATAATTTCCTTCCCTTGCTTATTAACCTTCTTAACACCCTTTCTGAAAAAGATCATAGCACCACGAGGTCCTCTTAACGATTTATGTGTAGTAGTAGTAACAATATCAGAATATTCAAATGGAGATGGAACCACACCAGCAGCAACCAACCCAGAAATATGAGCCATATCACTCATCAAATAAGCCCCACAGGAATCGGAAATTTCCTTAAACTTCTTGTAATCCAATAATCTCGCATATGCAGAAGTACCAGCAACGATGATCTTAGGTCTAAACAATTTGGATGTCAAGCTCAATTCATTGTAATCAATTAATCCAGTCTCCACATCGACTCTATATGGCATGGTTTGGAAATATTTGGAAACATAAGAAATCTTTGTCCCCGATGGCAATTGATAACCGTGAGATAAGTGTCCCCCGTGAGGTAAATCCAACCCCATTAATCTATCACCGACATTCAGGAGGGCCGAATAAGTGTATAAATTGGCAGGTGCCCCACTCAAAGCTTGGACGTTAACTCCCCATTTGGCCGGGTCTAATCCATAGACTTCCAATGCACGCTTCTGACATAATGATTCAGCTTGGTCAATGAATTGATTACCACCGTAGTAACGTTCACCTGGGTACCCTTCGGAGTATTTATTTTGCATTTCGGATCCTAATAAATCCATCACTGATTTGGAAGTAAAATTTTCAGATGGAATCAATGTAATTGAATGCTTTTGTCTGTTACGTTCAGCAGTGAGGATGGTATTCATTTCTGGATCGATATCCTTGACATGTTTAGAAATGAGGATCTGATCCTTTGTGGTGGAAAAAGAACGGATTGAAACTTTAGAGGAACAAAGTAAAATAGATCTCCAACAAGGAGCAATTCTGGCAGCCAACATCTCAAGGGTACGTTAGCAATTGAGGCTTATAAGGATAATAATATGTTCTTTGAGGGAGTCAACAGTTGTTCCAAGATGGTCTTTATAAAATTTTTCAGATGACTAAAACAGCCGCTGACACGTTACCCTGCAGTGTCAAGAAGATTAATAGGGCGAATCAACTTGAAGATTCTTCGCCGTGTAGGATAAGGGCGTTATAGTCCCTCGCTTCTCCACGAGATAGAATTGTGGCAGGATAGTGGAAGTTGGAAGATATATATCATGGGTGTGCTTTGGAAAACTGTTTCGTTTACACTGGTGTCATCTACAGTCGCCGCTTCGTATTACTTTTATTTTATTCATCGAGATGGATATCAGTATAAGCGAGCACATTGGAGAAAAATCGACCATGATGTCCAAGATATAATAGAGAAGAGACAAAAATCGTTGGTGTTCCAAGAGAGAAATGGAGTGAATCAAATACTTAAGCGTGGAGAAAGTCAGGACGTGATTTACAGACCTATCAAAGAGACAATGAAAGATATTTGGAATGAGCAGATACGAACCGGTGTAGAATGGATGTATTCCATCGGGAAATAAACTGCTACTCTTTTCCCAAGCAAACAAATTCAAATTCGTCGATCTACTGATTAATTAAAGATGAAAGGGAAAATTTTGAGACATTGAAAAATTTATTTGCACTTTATATATATTCACAATACATAATATTCAAGAACTTAAGCAGGATATAAACAAAATAGGAGAACATATTCAATGAGTACTCCAGATAAACCAGCAGATTCTCATATAGATTACAATGACGCGATCGACTATTGGACTCAAACTCCAGCAACTGTAGACGGTGTGCTTGGCGGGTACGGTGAAGAGACAATTGTTCCTACGATGGACGTGCTTGGATCTAATCATTTCTTAAGGAAACTGAAGTCTAGAATGGTGTTGGAAACTCCCGATGCCAGGAAAGTAGCAGCTGATGTCGGTGCAGGGATTGGGAGAGTAACGAAGACGATGTTATACAAACATTGTGATGTCATAGATTTAGTGGAGCCAGTGAAGCCATTTTGTGAACAAATGGAAGTTGAATTGAAGGATCTGAAGGCAGAAGGTAAGATTGGGAAGATCTTTCCTATTGGAATGCAAGATTGGGTTCCTGAGAAGGGCAAGTATTGGTTGATCTGGTGCCAATGGTGTGTTGGGCACTTACCGGATGAGGAATTAGTTAAATTCTTTAAGAGATGTGTGGAGGGATTACAACCAAATGGGACTATTATTGTGAAGGAGAATAACACGCCAACAGAGACTGATGATTTCGATCCTACAGATTCATCGGTGACAAGATGTGACACGAAGTTCAGACAACTTTTCGAGCAGAGTGGGCTGAAACTAATTGCAACGGATAGACAAAAGGGTCTACCGGAAGAACTGTATCCTGTGAGGATGTATGCATTGAAGCCCCAAGCTCCTTAGAGACACAGAACGTTTACATATATATTAGAATAGCTCATATACTAACGTTGTAAAGCATAATCGCATATATTAACGCCAGTGCACCACACTGTAGATTACGCCAAAAGTTGGAAAATGGAAATATCAACAGAAGTAATGAAGACATTAATGACTAGAAACCTAGAATACGCATTGAGTCAATAAGGTCAGCTATACAGGAAACTTCCAGGTTGAACAAAATAATCAAGAACACGGATGCAGAACTCTAGCGATTCGAATGCAATATCACAGGATGAATTATCTGCGACTACGCCTCAATCGGCAGGCTCTCATTCACATGCTGGTACGCCTGTGTCAATAAAGTCATCGTCCAATAATGCCGATTTACAATCAAATAGTACAAGGCCAGTATCCACATCTACGAATCTGCTTGAGCGACCTGAAATAAAGAAGGTCATGGATTCCGATGTAGCAATAAATGCCTTACTTACCAGATTGAAACAATCGTTATTAACATGTGAAGAGTTCACAAAATTTATTAGGAAGAAATATATCTACGAAGAAGAGCATACTGAAGAACTTTCCAAACAATATAAACATTTTTTTAATACTGTCACTCCCAGCTCAAATTCCTCTTTGAAAAAAATGATTCATGAAGTGCTAACTTTTGATGGGAAATTGGGTAGTGTCAAAGAAAGTTACGTTAAGGCCCTTCAGAAGATGTATGATGAATTAAGTGCATTGTTATTAACTATGACAAAGATGAGGAAATCTGTAAAGGAGCATAGTAGGCGTCTCGAGAAGGATGTTTCTGAAGCCATCCATACTGCAGAAAAGGCTCAAAATAGATATAATTCCTTATGCCAAGACTGGGATAAATTGCGAATGACTGATCCAACCAAGACCAAGCTAACATTAAGGGGTTCTAAAACAACTAGGGAGCAAGAGGAGGAATTATTAAGAAAGATAGATAGCGCTGACTTAGATTACAAGCAAAGAGTAGATCATTCTACCTCATTAAGAAATACTTTCATTACGAGAGAACGACCAAAAATTGTTGCTCAATTGAAAGATTTAATATTGGAAATTGATACTGCAATGACTATTCAACTGCAAAAGTATACCATTTGGACAGAAAATTTGATTTTGAACAGTGGTGTTACTATAAGTCCACTCGACTCCAATAAATCCATGAAGGTTGTTGCTTCTTCAGTTAAGAATGAGAAGGATCTATATGATTTTTTGAATAAATACAATCACACTGGGAAAAATAACTCGTTGTTAATAAACAAAAATTTAATTCCTGTGAGTTATAAAAAGTATCCATCGATGAATAAAGGTAAAAATGGAAATTCAAACAAAAATCCTCCAAAATTTGCTGTGGACCCATCAAGAAACTCAATTCCTAAAAGAATAATATCAACCCATAATGATTCCCCTTTCAGCACCACAACATCACCTGCATTAGCCACCAGCCAGATAGCATCATCTGTGATAAAAGATACACCACCAACCTCGTTCAGATCACTGAACACATCTGCTCCAAGCTCTGCTGTATCATCACCAGTACCAAATAGTTCGTCAAGAAACTTCCAACAGCAAAGGAATCAGCCATTACCAATGCCACCGGCAACACAAAACAGCTCGAAACCAGGCGCGACGGCCGATAACACATCTGGATTTGCCTCTTTAGACCCTGGCAACCATGCAACACGTTTCCCCAGCCTGTCCACCACGGTGACACAATCTACAGGAGATTCTAGTAGGCCAGTCTCACATATCCAATCTACGTCTACAATGCCACCAGGAGTCTCAAATAATTTCAAAACATTTGGTGTTCCTCTGGAAGTATTGATTGAATACGAGCAAGATATGGTTCCAGCGATTGTTCGTCAGTGTATCTACGTTATAGATACCTATGGGTTAGAATTGGAAGGAATCTACCGAAAATCAGCAAATGTGTTGGATGTGAGTAAATTGAAAGAAGAGATAGATAAAGATCCCTCGAATGTATCAATGATTTTGCCTCCTAAAAACTATTCTGAATCTGATATCTACTTGGTTGGTTCATTACTCAAGTCATTCTTTGCTTCTCTTCCTGACTGTTTGTTACCGACATCGATAAGTGATGAGGTTAAAACATGCGTCTCAATCGAAGACCCAAAGACAAGAAAAAATTATATGCATGGTCTAATTTATAAACTACCAGACGCTCAATATTGGACTTTAAGAGCCCTTTTATTCCACTTGAAAAGAATATTGGCAAACGAAGAGAAGAATAGAATGAATTTGAAAGCCCTATGTATTATTTGGGGACCCACTATAATAGCGGCAAGCAATGATGATATGAACGATGTCAACTATCAAATATTGGCAATGGAAACTTTATTAGACGTAGCTGACCAAGCATTTGAACCTGAGTGATTGTATCTTGTTTAAAAATGAACAATAATTAATTTATAAAGACTATTAACGTTAGGTAATAAAAAATATACTAAACTATTTGATAATTTTCAAGGTTTTTCTTTTGTAAAGAAAATATTAGTTGACTCTTAAAACCCCAGTTTCTTGGGTGATCGCAGTCGGTTTGAAACCTTGGTTGAACTGAAGGACACCTTTTTTCTCTTTAATCAATCCATATCTAATAAGTTTTTTCAAATTTACAGAGAAATCAGCATATTGGTCTTGCGTGACATTTAACTTCTTTTCAAGGCTGTCTACTGTAATCGTTTCAAAATCATTAAACTGATTTAGAATGGCAGCTGTGGTAAAGTTTATAATCAAAGTAAGACCCCTCCCATTGTCAAGTTCAATTGGTGATGACATTTCGATGACATTAAAACGGAATGCACCTTCAAGTTGCTTTGATTCTTTCAACATAGATTGCCTTTCGGAGGTCCACGCATCTTTGAATGTTTTATCGATCCAAATTGGTTCATGACTTCTTTCCCTTGATTCAATTTTAAATATCTTCTTGTCAATGAACAATTTAAACATTGGAATTTGGTTATTCACCCCAATAAATGATGGGTTTTGAAAATCCTTTATCGCTGTATATATCATATGTTTGACAGGCCATATATCATTTGGTATCATTTCTGTAAGAATATCAATTAAAGCAGCTTCTTTGCCTTTCGGATTCTTTTGATAATTGAAAACAAAATCGTCATTAAACATGACAATTCTTCTAAATATGAGCGGCTTCAAATGATAATCTATAAAATCAGAGAGCTTAGGCACATACTTCGCAAGTAATACAGCAAATATATCAGGCCATTCAACCGTGAGTCCTTGAAATATCCATTTCTCCGAAACATTTTCCCTTTCAAGCGATGAGCATAATTTTATTTCTTGGTTATAATATTTCAGCAGTTTCTTATGAAAGTCCTCAACATTTGTAATTGATTCTTTAAATGACAATCTTACTTTTTTTAAAAGATCTTCGGTAAACTTCTTCTCATAGGTTTTTGTTTTATCAGTAACCATTTCATGCTCTATTAATGCAATTGCATTTAATAGTTCGTCGAAGTCTTCGTTTCTAAAGTTGATATCCCTTGATCTGATGAATGTTACTGCAAAGTCTGTCCCCTTGCCAACATTTTTCATGGCGATATAAAGTGCGTATATTGATTCAGCTGTTAATTTTACAGTTTTTATAGTACGAAAAAACCAGTCGTGACGCTTCTCGAACTCTTGAAGCCCAATTAGCCTAACTTTTTCACTTTCAGATGCTCCTAGATATTTGACTGTGTCTACAGCATTATCCCAAACCCGAAGAATTGCAAAGATGTCAACATTTTTTTCGTTAGCTTCTATTTTAGTTATATATTCTGGGAAAAAGATCCTTCCATAAGAGACTAGTTCATGGAGATCTAAAGGTGGCCATAGTTTTTCGAGTCCTTGTCTTACTGTTTCATAATGACACACCATGTCGAAAATTTCCTTACAATCATTTTTCTCTTTATCTGAATAATCAGTACTGCACACCCGAAAAGCAAAGGCTTCTTTGTAAAGTTCAGGTATGGACAACCCCTCATCTATAGCAGATAAAACAAATAAAGCATCCAACCGATCAAAAGAGGATTCTGGATCATGTTCACGAAATGCATCCAAGTAATTTAATGACTTTGCTAATAGCTGTAAATACATCATATATTGTCTCCTCATCTTCCTGAATAACGTCCATTTTGTTCTCTGTGGCTCTTTAAGCACAAGTCTTATACGAATATCTCCTTGCTCTTTTAAAGATTGTTTAAACAGATCGAGAATCCATATTATAAGATTTGCATCATATCTAGCTTCACAAATAGTGTAAATTGTTTGGTAAATGTCATTTGCTAGGGTAATTTGAGGTGCCTGAAGGAAATCCGTAAGCATGGTCAGTAGTTTTTTGGCTTTCTCAGTGGACCTAATTTTCTCGTAGCTTAACGGTAGTTCATCCTTCATATTCAAATGGATGTTTTAGTGAGTTTCCATATCCCTTAGTAAATCTTTTGCACAAAGCATCAGGGTCTCGGTATACTATGGTTGGTGTACTTTTCATTTCCTAACGTTGTTTTATCTTTTTCAGATTTCATTTAAGGTTAAAACGAGAAAACTATGAGAACAGACAAATAAACTACTTTGATGTCAATGATAAGTTGAAGAAGTATATGACTATGGTATTCGATGTCGGCCAAGAATGAAAATATAGATAGAGCCAAAGAGCTTGCTGAGGAATTTAAGAGACAGGGGTTTCTTGACAAGTTAAAACATGACATCCTTTCTCAAAATTGGAATAAAGATGAAAGTACGGACAACACGATAGAGGCCGTAAACCTACAGGAGGCTATACGAAATAAGGTCATGGCTACAGTTAATGAAATGGTTAAAAATGATGAAAATTTAATTTTCAAGAATCGGGGGACCACAAGTGCTCTTATTGAAGCACAGTTATTTAAGGATAAATATAAAAAACTTGCCGAGGGAGATGATGGTGTGCCGCTGGATAAGTACATTCAAATGACTTTAAGTGATCCAAAGTTGGAAGAGGGAATAAAAAGGAATCTAGCGACAATTGCCGCAGATGAGGATGATCTTTAGGATGTATTTTTCTATGGCCCATTTGACTTGGTTGTCTTTAGAGAAATAAATGTTTCTTACTTAGAAATAGTAAATTTAAGAATATTCATTGTACGTTATAAACTACTCTATAAAACTGTCTAATAATTACAGTATCTACATACGGATTCAACTAATCAATTTGCATTTTGTTACTTCACGATTTTCAGGTGTATCATAAGCAAAATCTTCAATATACAATATGCCCTTCCTATCAAGAATAAATAATTTGTGACCGTCTGTACTAAACCTCAATGAAGCTGCTTCATGGACTCTGTATGCATTTGATACCATGTCCACCAATACAAGTCTCTTCTTCTCTCTATCCATCATTGTTGGTGCAGACATGATATAAACAGATCCATTACGATCTAAAAATGCAATAGAGTCGCTTCTGGGAGATATTTCACATTTATGGATCTTGGATCCCAATTTATCCAATTTTATCAGCATACTAGGTTGCGCTACACTCCTTATTCCATCAATATTTTCAATCTTAGTGTTAATTACAATTGGCGGTGAATTAAATGCAGAAGAGGTGACACACATTATATTAGGATTACCAGGAAATAATTTTGTGTCCGTAATTCCCTCGGATTCTTGAGAAGTGTCTATTGATCTTAAACTTTTCATAATTAGTCTTGGTTCATTTATTTTCTTCAGAGATATAATTAAGAATCGAGATTCTAATGCTGTTGAACATGATAAGTATTGTGCATCATTGGATATTTGCAAAGTATTGATGGGATCTCTGTATGGTAGAATGATAGTCATTGGAGAGAGGAAGTTTGGTTCTAATGTTACTTTGTTTTCTTCAATCCGATGGAATACGATTAAAGCTTGTTCAGAACCAGTATTCCTATCCTTCCCAAGAATACTACAAGCTATAAGTTTTGAATTTGGATCGATATCAATGCATCTTATGGCGAAGGATGACTTGTACGTGTAAATTGGCTCCCCCTCCTTATGCAGACTGTATACACGGAAAACATTTTTTGATCCTGATATAACCAAGAAATCATTGGATAAACGACAATAGAGATGTTCCCAATTGGTTATTCTTTTTCCCTTCGTTGGATATAAAACAGATTTATCTGCTGGCAAGGTTAAAGTGTCAAATGATGGACCAAATTCACCATTAGATTTCCCACAAAATAATAAAGTTGGAGCAGAGTTGCCATTAATGGAGTATACCTCCCATTTATGTTCAGTTATTAATGCAAATTTGGAGCAGTCTGGTGAGATTGAATTATTGATAAATACTTTAGATTTTGTCCTTAAAAATTTAGAATGGGTATTGTATTGCAATTTTTTTCTATAACTGGGGAAACATTTGGCAAAATAATATTCTTTTTTTTCATCCATAGTTATTGTTGATATACTATTATCATTAGAGGTTTTATTTTGAGCCGTCGAAGTGACAGTGCCGGTAATTGTCCTTTGATCGTGAGTGGCAATAGAAACAGAATTTGAAGATGACTTATTATCTTGAGATATTGATAATGTTCTTGTATTGGAAATATTATCCAGCATTTTCAAATCATCTATGCGCCCGAGGCTCTCAGTTTCGTTAACCGGTTGATAATTTGCCTTTTCGTATGGTCTTGGTTCTGCGGTCTTGTTGCATATTAAGGTAGGGGTATTACTATTATTATTATCTTCTTCAGAATCTATGCTGGAGGCAATAGAATGAAATAAGCCTATCAGAGTAGTCTTGTTCCTCTCCAAAGTTTCATCATCCGATGATGAGTGTAAGGATGATGACGATCTTCCTGTATGTTCTATAGAATCTCGTGATGTGATGGTTTCTGGGGGTGAACTTGATGAATAGTTAGATAATTGAGATTTAAAATATATCAGTTGATGATATAAATTTCTTAATGGTTTCACCGGTCCGATTAAATGTACATTTTGCGTGTCACAGCTGGGGCATTTGATCTCTTTGGAGTTTACCTCATGAGATATTGTTCTGAATAATGAGTTAGAAAAGCAACAGCCACATGATGCTATGGAACAATCGTCAATTATATCGAATTTAATTTCATATGAACAATCTTGTGGTGAAGCATTCGGGAAGTGTGGATGGATGGCTATTAAGGACTTCGGAAGGAATAAATTCTGTTCTATATCATTTATTATCTTTCCGATATCCATTGTTTCCAAATGAAGATCTTTTACTCGTTGAGGAGAATAGATATATGTGAATGGGACGTTGAAGTTCTCTTGGTGTTATATCACCATGTTATTGTCTTCTTCTCCACCATTACTCGAGAAGTAGTCATGATGATTAAGAAAAAAATTTGACGCGAAAAACCGGGTGAGACGATAAGCACAATAATTTACTGGATTAACGTCTAAAGGATTTGTGATTAATATAGGAACGTTCGGTTTTAGTAAACTTGAAGTTATTCAAGTGGTGGAATTTACTTATCAGCTTTTTGTTCTTTAGGTTATACGTTCGGAAACATCCATTCCAAGATATGCTGCAGTATAACTCATTTAAGTTTTTATCTTGATTGAAAAAATACTTGTTGCGACTGTTATGAGAAAAGTAAGTTATTTTAAATCATTAATGTTTGTAAAATCATCTCTCTTTTAAAAGCAAATATGAAAAAAGTATTACACAGGAGTATTAGGAATTGAAACTTCAAGCTATTAGTCTATTTTTTTTTTTTCCTGATAGTCAATAGAAAACACACATTTTATTTCAAGGTGAACAAACAAGAAAAATCGAAGTTGCCCCACGTCTGTTGTTCTTGGCTTTCCTAACATAAGTGGAAGTCATTTAGTAGCTCTGCAGAAAACGTTGCATCAAAATTGAAATCCAAACTCTTCATCTTTTCCGCATTATAAAAGAATAAAAATAAAAATACATAGCATTGAAAATTTATATTGTAATAGTTGTTTCCCTGAAAGTTCCCATAACCGTTTGGTGTTAGTTAACCCTCGCAGTATCTATCTCACAGTTCAAAGACTTCCCTTTACTATTTAATATTAGTTATTCAACTAAATTTTCAAACTTCTCTCGGTAGCCAAGTTGGTTTAAGGCGCAAGACTGTAATTTAAAACACGAAATCTTGAGATCGGGCGTTCGACTCGCCCCCGGGAGATATTTTTTTTTATTTCAAGTTTTGACTAGAAGGTTTAGTAGTAGTTACAGGACAATGTATCGACCTGTTCCAGATTATTTTAATATTGGGACTAGTACACTCTCAAAGAAAATGTGTACATAGCTCAAGCCTCTTGTACTCATTTTTAGCGTAACTTGTAAAATAAAAGAACCCATCTGTAAATGGGTTCTTTTAAGTGTCTCTTATCGGAGTGCAAAGAAACGAGGTTAGAAATGGATACATTACGTTAAGACCTCCAAGCGAGACAACATCCTCTTGTTATGCTGAAAGACATGCCATTGTCAATGGCGCGGTTACCCGTAAGTCTACTATTTACATTTGCAGAAAAATGGAAATAATTTTTGGCTAGATCAGAAATGCAACTTAATTGCAGAGGAAGTAACAGTTATAGAGCAGCTTTCTATCTCATTCCACCGATTACACGAAGCTGTTAACCACCACTAAAAAAAGATGCCCAAGGAGGTTTCTCTGGATAATACAATTGAGTTCCTAAATGGTAGGGTTTACTTAGGTGCGTACGACTATGCTCCCCAGAACACCGATGAAATTGTATTCTTCACCATTGAAGACACATTGTTCTACAACAGTTTCCATCTTGATTTTGGACCCATGAATATTGGCCATCTATACAGATTTGCTGTGATATTCCACGAGATTTTAAATGATGTGGCGAATATGAAGAAGTCAGTCGTGTTTTATTCATCTACTTTCACCAGAGATCGTGCTAACTCCGCATGTCTCTTGTGCTGCTATATGATCTTGGTCCAAGGGTGGACCCCACATCAAGTTTTGCAACCTTTAGCGCAGGTCGATCCACCATTTATGCCGTTTAGAGATGCTGGGTATTCTAATGCTGATTTTGAAATTACAATACAGGATGTAGTATATGGTGTTTGGAGAGCTAAAGAGAGAAATTTAATTGAATTAAAGAATTTCAATTTAGAGGCTTATGAAAAATTTGAATGTGTCGAAAATGGTGATTTTAATATATTGACACCAGAATTCATCGCCTTTGCCTCCCCACAGGAGGAAAATTTCAATAAAATGGCTTATCAAAGGTTTAACAAAGCTCTGAATAGGCCCTTTAAATGTGTATTGGAAGCATTTAAAGAGCAGAATGTTCAATTAGTAGTCAGATTAAATTCTCATTTATATAATAAGAAGCACTTTGAAGATATTGGAATACAACATTTGGATATGATTTTTGAAGATGGTACTTGTCCCGACATGTCAATAGTTCAAAATTTTATTGGGGCCGCTGAAACGATTATTAGGAAAGGTGGAAAAATTGCCGTTCATTGTAAAGCAGGTTTGGGGAGAACTGGTTGTTTAATTGGTGCCCATCTAATATATACACATGGATTTACCGCTAATGAATGTATTGGATTCCTAAGATTTATTAGACCAGGTATGGTTGTTGGGCCACAACAGCATTGGTTATATCTACATCAAAATGATTTTAGGGAATGGAAGCATACCATGAGAGTATCATTGGAGCCAAGTAATATCATTGGTGGCCTTTATCCATTAATCTCATTGGAAGAGTATCGTTTGCAAAAGCGGCTATTAAGAAGTTCTCCCTATAAGGAAAATGAGGAAGCACTCCGAGATCAGACAACGATGACACCACCGAGAAAAGTACGTGAATCTATTGCGAATGGATTTCAATCAAACGCAATTCCACAGGAATCTCCTGGTCAGCCAAGAAAAGATGAAATAAAATCGGTGGTTTCCCATAGTGAAGGGAACGCACATCATGAAAACGGTGGAAAATCGTATCGTGTACAGAGTGCTATTCCTCAGGAATCACCTGGTCAACCAAGAAAGGAGAATCGTGCTTCACGTAATTTCCAAGACTCTAATAAAATAAGAGAAGATGATGGCGACGGAGATATCATAATGAGAAGTGGTGATAGCAGTGCGGGAAGTAATAGAATTTCTTCGTCTGGAATTCCCCTTGCAAATGACGATGAGAATAATAGGGATGCGTTGTTAAAGCAGCATCTGCCGAAGAATAAACGAGCAATATCAGGTAGAAGAACGGCTAGCTCAACTGGTGTTAGAAAGACAAGCTCTTCAGGTAGACGTTAGTTAATAAAAGCCTCTAATATCTATAGACCATATATATATTAAGAACTGAACTAATAATAAATAAATGCATATTTTTTTAAGACCCCCCTTCTGTTGATTATTGTTATATATAGCATGGAAGCAATAGCTTCCCAGATTTATGTTTCACACCATTATATATTGAAGCCAATTTGCCACCACTTTCAGTGGGCTGACTCCATGCAATTGAATGTTTATTCACCTCCCTCCCATATATCACATTTTTCCTTGCAGCTTCGAGTAGCTGAGTTGCGATACCGTTTGAACGTTGTGTTCTACATACCCATATCCTTGAGATTCCCAATGTGAAAGAAGGTGTTATATGATCTATAATTTTCTTACTATCATATATCATCCATCTGCTTCTATTTGAATTTATTATTTCCATTGTTATTACAGCGACCGCCCTTCCATTCTTAACGTATGCAAACGCTTTCCCATTTCCATTCTGTGTAGACCAAAATTCATTCTCGTCATGAGGTGCATTCAGCTCATTATTGACAACTTCCATGATTTCTAGTGTAGCTCGAACTTCATTGCTATATTCCGGTCGTATCATCACGATATATTCATTTTTGTTATCGAAAGCATCCGAAGATGATCGTGATGGGGATGACAGCGGCGGAGTCATCAGCCGTGAATCTGATTCCTCTTCAAGTATGCTTCCCCATTTATTGGACCATTTCCTTCCTCTGAGGTGTAAGTCGTGGAAGTTTTCATGCATCGAAACATCGGTCAGAGATGTGGATGAGTATGTCATCTCACATTTGGGGCATTTAATAACCTTTGATCCTAATTGGAGTACTGATTGAACATATTTGGGTTTCGATTTACGTCTCTCATTGAGACTCTTCTTTCCTATGGATTTTGGTTTCATATTATATGATGATAATACTAAGATGTGCTTCTTCAATTGACTCTTAACTTTGATGAATGGATGGGCTACACGTTGAATGTATCTTCTATATAAATTTGTTACTTTACGCGTTGCGTCCAGGATTGTCTTTATTACGTAATATACAAACTCAAAGGACGAATAGATACAATCTTCATTGCAATGCTTTCCAAAATTTATGATTCTTGAACTTGTTTATATCCATTTGTTCTACTTTGATGGACAGATTTTTATATTCCGTCAAGTAATATATCCGATCAAGTTTAATAACATTTATTATGAAGTTTAGTGCTTCCGCATAACAGACACCGACTTGTGAAGTTGCATGAGCATCATCACTTAAAACAAATCTTCCGTCACAATATTCTTTCACCAGTTCGCAAAGGTCTTCACCAGGGTAGGGTTCGGGTAATTTCTTACGCAAGGCCGATGTGTTGATTTCTATAAGGCCACCGTATTGTCTAATATATTTGAGATTACGTATTACAATATCTCTCAACTCATCCCATTGGTTTATTAGAGAAATGGAGGAAGCCAAAACTGATGATTCATCATCAGAGACTTGACCTGTTAGAGGGTTAATTTTCAAATCCTTGGGTAGGTATAGTTTGAATAAATCAAAATGTCCCACAACTAATGGTTGCAAGCTTGTTAATTGTTTGTATTGTAATTCGAAATAATCAATTATCAGTTGTTTAAGGTTATTTCCTGCTTTTTTTAGAGCAGTGTTCCAATTTTCTTGGTCAAAATCTATTGGAATGCCATAAATGTGATGAACCGACCCCACACAAAACTTGATCACATCTTTTTTCTCCTCTAGAAGCTTCTTTGCATAGTTAATATGTGACACATCACATCCTTCGATCTCCGTTCCAATGATGATTTCTGTTTCACCTTCAATTGAGTCATTCTTAATCTTCTGAGCATGTTTCAAGAATTTTTCAAAATTGCTACTCAGTGTTTCAAGAACTTGATCATCATCCCCACCACCTATCTCCCTCTCTTCCGGATAGATATAATTGGGGTCAATTCGGGGCATATGTTCAGTCAGACAATATGTAACGAAATTCATTTTCCGGGCCTGAGCAACCATTGCATCTAAGGGGTCAACTCCATGGGCAACATAGTCACCAGAGTGTGAATGATGTGAATGCATGTATTACAGGATGTGATTCAGTTACAATTGAAGTGGAGTCATGTACTGGTATATCAATTTCGTTATCAGTATTCGTTTCTTTCAAGATACTCGCCGGAGTCAACAGAATTTTTCAATGACTTCGATCATGACTCCTGAAACGAACAGATCAGATAAACATTCCAACTCTGTAGGCGGCAGATCCCAAAAGTTCTCCATAGCTAAGGGAGACTAGCATAATCTACATATGGGTCTGGTAAGTGCCAATAGTGACAAAACATAAAAATACAACCAGAGTTGAAAAAAATAAATTTGGACGAGTCCGGAATCGAACCGAAGACCTCTCCCATGCTAAGGGAGCGCGCTACCAACTACGCCACACGCCCAGTAATTTATGTTTTTGTTAGGTCATTCTGCCATTCAGGTGTGTTGTACCAAAACACATGGTTCAGAGAGAATAAGCATTTAGAGACACCAATTCCAGTACAAAACCCATAAAATGTACCATGAAAATATTCAAACAATTAAGAGAACAAGTAACAGGAGAATGAGAGAAGAATTTTAATGGTTGTTTTTGCCCCTAAACGCATTCTCATCGTCTTATACGGGGCGGTTGGAATCTCCGCGGAATGATTCAACACTGCTTTAAACTACACAGCATGTAAAGCCCACTTTTTATCTGGAACATTGGTGGAACCTTAGGTATACAATAAGGAGAGCAAGAAGAGACCATCAATCTAACTGCAATAAGATAAACTAGACATGGGTATCAACAATCCAATTCCAAGGAGTTTAAGTAGTGAAACAAAGTATGTGTCAATGCAACCCCTCAACCAACTTCAAAATAAATCAGGTTATTGAGAGCTGATTTATCATTGCATCTTGGTTGATATTACCATTATAAAAGGATCCAATACTAACAAGCGATGAAATTCAATCGAATTTTATTTCAAAACTAGAAAGGCAGCTAAGATTTTAGCAAGCTTCATCAAGCCAAACCAAGTGTTTGGTGCAGATCAAGTCATTCCACCAGATGTTCTTAAAAGAGCCAAGGGTCTAGCAGTTATCACTGTGATTAAAGCAGGGTTTTTATTCTCAGGCAGAGCAGGGTCCGGTGTCATTGTTGCCAGATTGAATGACGGAACATGGTCGGCTCCATCTGCTATCGCCATGGCCGGTGCAGGTGCAGGTGGTATGGTTGGTGTTGAACTGACCGATTTCGTATTTATTTTAAACTCGCCTGAAGCAGTTAGATCATTTTCAGAATTCGGTACTATCACTTTTGGTGGGAACGTTTCTGTTTCTGCAGGCCCATTAGGTAGAAATGCTGAAGCAGCTGCATCTGCTTCAACAGGTGGTGTTGCCGCTGTATTTGCCTATTCTAAGAGTAAAGGTTTATATGCAGGTGTTTCCGTGGAAGGGTCCGCTATAGTTGAAAGAAGAGAAGCAAATAGAAAATTCTATGGGGATAACTGTACAAGTAAGATGATTTTATCAGGAAGAGTAAGACCACCACCTGCTGTTGATCCATTATTCCGTGTCTTAGAATCAAGAGCATTTAACTATAGGGTTGATTCATCTCGTGATGGTGACTATGACGATGACGATAGCGCATTTTATGATGACATTCCAGATTCATTCGGTTCCACCGATCAAGATTCAACAAGGCCAAATACAAGATCTACCAGAAGAAATAGAAGTGGATCTCGTAATTCATTTAGAGACTCAGATGACTATGATGATTACGGTGGACGTGGAGGTCGTACTCGTAGATCAAATTACGGCGACGATGAGGACTACGACGATCCATCAGGAGCAAGAGGATATTATGCAAGTCATAGAAGATCAGGTCCGCCACGTAATGCGGAACCTTCCTCTAAATCACGTTGGGAGGATGATGTATACGATCGTGGTAACCGTGATAGTTATGGAGATCGTGACAGAGATGTAGATGATTTGTCGAACAGATTTTCCAAATCAAGAATCTCATCTGGATCAGCAGGTAACAGAGATCGTTATTCTAGGCCAAAATCAGATCTACAAGCTGCACCATCGTCCACTGCACCAAAGGCTGTCGCATTGTACTCATTTTCTGGAGAAGAAAGTGGTGATTTACCATTTAGAAAGGGGGATGTAATCACTATCTTGAAGAAATCAGAATCACAAAATGATTGGTGGACTGGTAGAGTCAATGGTAGAGAAGGTATCTTCCCTGCAAACTATGTTGAGCTTGTTTAAACTTAATCCAAATGGACGTACCCACGAAGTTCGAAAATGGAAAATGTACAAATAATTTATGGTTTATCCTATTCTAGCATAACGATAATGTGTGAAAATAAATTATCAATTCCGAATGTTCCAATTATAAAGGATAGATTTTAATTTAATTAGACGTATTTATTTAGTCTGATATTTAAGTATATAATACTAATAGTAATAATGATGTAATTTAGTTTATTATGTTTAGATTGGTTAGAAAATGCCATATTTAATCAAGATATAGTTTAACCTATATACGCTTTTATCTCCCAAATCCTAAAAAGTTAGCTGCTGCTTCAATCTGACAGTTCAATATTTCTTCATTTCTACTATTCGTAAACTGTACTGAAAGAAAATATCCAAGGGTGTTGATATCCTCGCTCCAATATACTTTAATAATATAATCAATGATATATTTTATATTTTTATCTCTTGTGGCAAAAGGGAACCTAAGAAAATCAAGGTTCTTTTTAATTTGTGACTTCAGAACCTGTGAGACATATTTGTAAGTAAATATTGGGACAGCATTATTGTGATTCCAATAAAGTGATAATACAGGATCATGAAAACTTTTTGTATAAGAAGTACACTTTCCAGTCCTGATTTGATTTTCGACGTTATTCGAAATGTCTTTTTCAACATTTTCTATTTCATTCGAATTTTCCCAGGAGGCTTTTATGATAGAGCCAGCAATCAGGCGGTTGTTAATTGAATTATACAATTTCCTGGCATCTTCATCTGTTCGACACTTGATACGGGCAGTATGAGTAGATTTCTCAAGGTTAACTTTTGTTAAAGAAATTTCATCGAATTTGATCCTTCTCTGGTGGCAGAACTGTGAAACAAAATCTTTGTCACAAATCCTACTTAATTCTTTCAAATATAAAATTCTCTTGGTTGGTTTTCTACTTAAATGGAATTGAGTTTCACCTCTTCTAAAAGCTTGTGAAACAACAATCTGTTTTTTTCTTATAAATGTATTATTCAACTCTTTTATGGCTCTTATGGCACAAGCAGCGGTTGAGTATTTAACAAAAGCCCACAAAGCATTTGAACTTATTTTATCTGATATGAATAAGTTCATAATGTTCCCAATTTTATTGAAATGATTCCTAATTTCTTCGACAGTTATGCTAGTAGGAAGATTACTAACAAAAACAGTATTCTCAATAAAAAGGTTATTGGTGTTTAAAAGGGCCCTTGGCATATTTTTTTCGTTAAGATCATATTTTTTATTAAGTTGAGAAAACTGTTTGGCTTGTTCTTGTTTTTCTTCCATTATAGGTTTTTTAGAGTTATCCTCTGAAAGAATACCACAAGTTATTCTGTTTCCAAAAAACATAGAATTATTGTACTTTTTAACTACCGTCTTTGCTACCTCTTCATGTTCAAAGGAAATAAAACCAATGTTCTTATTGGGGTCCAACCTACAAGATAATATTTTGCCAAACTGTCTAAATATTTCAAAGAACTTTCTTGAATGGAATAAACGATTGTCTTCATCCGGTAAATTAGTAAAAAAGACATTTGTGCCAATGCTTTTCTTGGTGTTTTTTCCTCTTAATGAAGGCATAATCCTTATAACTTTATCACCTAACTTCATACAATTAAAATCATCAATTGCCTTTTCAGCATCTTCTTTATCACCAAAGTTCAAATATCCATGACCTAAAGAAACGTTAGTTTGAAAATCATAACAAACTTTAGCAGAAACAAAGCTTGGATAAACCCCAAAGATTGATTCTAATGTTTCCTTTGTGACATCTTCGTTGAGGTCTCCAATGAAAAGGGCTGTAAATGGTTTACTTTCTAATTTTGTAGAATGGCTGCTCTGCGTTTTTATTTCATATAATTTGACCATGTCAGATGCCTCAGAATTTGAGGAAAGGGATGTATTTGACGTTATATCAGATGGAACCCTATCATGTTGTATTGTGGAGGTTGTTTTGTTCAGTTGTCCTTCTTCGTTAAGAAAGTGAGAATTATTCTTTGGTATACTAGTTGAAATTCTAAGGGGAGAAAACATGAGAGTATCGTGTCTTGGTTTGTTATTGGGGTTTATTAATCTCTTCTCTTGGAAATTTGTTGTTAACATTATGATAATTTAATCGCTAAGGTGGTTTGTGTCACAATGTGTGAGATATGGGATTTGAGGCGATGGCGAAACACCGGAACCTGGAGAAAGTTACGGCACGAAGTATTTACAGACACACTCGAAGGGCAACAAGAGTAAGGACAACCGTTGTATAAATATATAACAAATCTGGAAAAAGAACAAAGGAAGGAGAAACTTATACCATTTTTAAGCTGGCTAACTTCGAATCTTTATGCACTCCCAATTTTTGTCTACAAAATTTAAAAAAGAAAAGGTCCTACCCGGATTCGAACCGGGGTTGTCCGGATCAAAACCGAAAGTGATAACCACTACACTATAGGACCAGACATTTTCGATTTTTTGATAGAATAGAGACGTATATGTCTGTCAAGCTTATCACATGACTCATAACCCATAGCACTGACCAATAATTAAAACACTATAATCGTAAGGAAAGTAAATATTTAAACGAAGTTAAAGGGGTAATTTTGCAAGTGTCTTTGAGTAATAATGGTTTCTGTTAAGTTGGAACTCAGGTAGAAGGAGCAAATATAAAGTCAAATATATAAAACTATATAATTTTCTGAAAGAGTCCCTTCATATAAACAAAAAAATTCTTTAAGTAGGCAGAATTGGGTGAGTTTAAAACTTATTGAACCCACGAATAATTTTAGAAAAACAAATTGCCCATATCGGGACAACTTCATTATTTTTCATGCTTTAATTTCTATTCATGCCAATATATCTCTTGAAAAACAACCCAACGAACTAAAAATTGACTCTTTGTTAATAAATCAAGAAGAATTTGATTATTTTTTTTAGTGTTTGTTTATTTATTTATTATTGGGAATTCAATTAAATTTAAAAGGAGAATAATATCAATATTTATCTGAAAGAAAAAGAAATAAGTCACAAAAGTAAAAGAAAAACTCACCCCATTACTGACAACACCAGTTGATTCTACTAGATGGTAAATTCTAGCTCAAAAACAACTGTGCTCTTCCCCACAACTGATAATGGTTGAAAAATGAATTCCGGGTAAGGACCAAATTTCGGAGTTTTGGCCAAGCCCCGTTCTTTTTTATTTTTTTATTATAAGACCAATAAACCATCGATCCTTGAAACAATCACTGAATGAACAATAGGAAAGCAAGTACAAATTATCTTTCTGTAACAAATGAAGTTTAGTTATTATAGTACCTTTTTAATTGTTTTATTTTGTCAGATGGTTATGGCGAAAGGTATGTGAAGTAGTTAGTTCTCTTTTAGGTTAGGAATGTTTGGTGGAGTAGTTATACTAACATAAGATGATGTGATAGGAGATATAAATTCATATGTGATTTCTATTGAAAGTGGTCAGATAAGTGATGATAATGATCCTGTTAGGTTTAGTGAAATGAGTTATAACTCCGTTTTGAATTTGATTGAAAAAAAAGTTGAGGATCTTGGTGGGAAGATAACAAATCGGTTTAAAATAATCAAAGGTTTCAGTATGGAATTATCTGATGAATATATCAATACTTTTAACGATCAAGTGAACAAGTTGAGTGATTTAGTGGGTTACAAAATTAATGTGGAGGAGGATCAAACGATGCATGCATACTGAATGAAATTACTTAAAGAAGCAAACAATATTTAAATATATAAATAAATAAATAGACAGACAACATTTATGATTTTTGAAAATATTCTTCAATACTTTTGGTAATTTTATTAGAGGCATTTTTTAATTCCTCCTCATTTTTGGCAAAGGAAATGGTAATTCGAATAAAATTACAATCGGACATTGAAAATTCCTTGGATACTGCCATTTTATAACCTAATATAACTTTTACACCATTTTTACTTAATAGTTTATCCAATTTATTCATTTCTTCCAGGATATTAATGGAAATATTGTTGATTTTTAAATTAATAAACATTCCAGCTGATGGTTCAATTACGGAAAATAATTTCTTCTTATAAGCATTACTTTCATATAAAGTGGATAAAGTAATATTTCTTCTATTTGTATAATGTTTTGCAATTTGAATAATCCAAGAAAGCCAAGCTTTGGACATTTGTTCTAAATCTGGTTTTTCATTATTTGCTCTAGTTGTGGTCAAGGCTTTAACGGTAGAGTAAACAATTGCTTGTGAAGTTCCACTTGGTGCCCTTGACGATAATTCAGAAAAATCTACAAATTTTTCCAACAAAAACTTATTTGCAATTATAAAACTTAACCTTAAACCAGGAGCAAATAATTTGGAAAAAGTTTCCAACCTAATGACTCTACCATCATTATCTAATGTGATAAATGATTTTGTGAAGTGATTTTGTAAATACTCTTTGATGGTAAAGTTTGGGTTTTCATATGGATTATTGAACTTGTCTTGAGGATCAAATTTGGGGAAAGTTAAATAAGTGTATGGATCATCTTCTAAGATTATTAAATCATGTTGTTGAGCAATTTGATAAATTTTTTCCCTCTTTTCCATTGATAAAGTCATCCCCATAGGATTTTGACCTGTTGAGATGGTATACAAAATCTTTGGCTTCGATAAATGTTTGTAGGGTCCTTCCTTCCAATTGTTTAACAAATTACTCAAATAATCGATATCAATACCTTGATCCTCATAATTTAAATTAACCTTAATTGGGATACATTTAGCGCCTGTTGCCATAACGTTTGAAATAACAGGTACAAACGTAAATTCTTCCATTAATACGGTGTCTGATTCATCACACAATGTTTCAAATACTTTAAACATCGAATCACTTGATCCGTTGGCCAACATAACCTCCCATAATGAATCCTCATATGGTGGAGAATTTCCAATCCATTTGATGAAATATCTAATAAAATCCAATAAAGGATTTAAACCTCTTGTTTCCGAGTATTGCATGGATTTAGACAAGGGTAATTCCACTGGAGTTTCCTTACTTATGTTGGTAGTGACAGTTTTTCTTTCACTTTTTTCAAAGTGTGGTGTATTTGATATTTTCAAATTGATTGACTCGATGGGGAAAAACCCTTCATTGGGCATTCCACCTGACATTTGAATACTATTTGGATCAAATTCATCTTCTGCCCAAAAAGTAATAACTTTCCTGTTTGCCTCTCTTCTTGACAAAAATTTCGAATACCTCTCTCTCAATGATTCGAGTGTCATTGAAGAATGTTCACTGTTAGCGATAGCGACGTTATCTTTGATGGCGGTCATTTTTCCTCGTTGGTTTTTCTTGTCTTTGAATTCAGAAGGACCTCAAAGAAAACATTCAATGAAAAAAATGGAATAGATGAACTTATATAATATTGTATAATGTATTATATAATAATGTTGTAAAAGGAGTACAAAAGCTGTGACCCTATTCCCAACCCTAAATAACTCCGACGTATGGCGGAAACATGCAACCCTAAGGGTTAATGACAGCCGGGTAAGAAACCACGTTTTGTCCCCTAATTTAATTTTAACCCTCGTGCCCAATTACAGTCATCGATCTATCATTCATTCAATCAAGCTATCAATCAACTGTCACTCTTCCATCGAACAGTTCTGTGAATGGGGGTGATAAACTGAATACCCCGACCCCACGGTCCCTTTCTGTTTAATTTAATTTATTTCAAGCAGATTAAGTTAATATTTAGATCTACTTATAAATATATATATATGTTTATATTCAGATATACAAATCTATGCACCCCAGATGGGTTCGAGAATACAAGACCCAAATTCAATAAAACATTACATACCACACATGCAAGCAAACACAACAACACAAAACACACATACATTCAGGAACCCCTTCCATAATGGAGACACAAGACAAACAACACTACGGGACGAAGCAACACCAAGGACCATGCCGACACTAGAACCAACACCTCAACAGAAGAAAAGACACATGAGTCTCCCTGTGAGCTTGTTCCGACATATGAGGAGATTTTCACCCGCAACGCACCATTCCACTGTGTCGTTTTCCAAACCTGTGGACGAATCCATCTTTTCACTATACAACAATTACCAAGAGGAAAAATACAGGAATATAAAACCATCCATCTTCTTGAAGAAAAAATTAAGTGAAACTGAGAATGAAATAGAGAAGGAAAGACAAATGAGGGAGTTCTCCGAGAGGTATTGGTTAATGGAGAACGAACTAAACGAGTCACTATTCGAGAGCTCCAGCGACGAAGAAGAGGAGGATGAAGACTGGGACTTCGAGGTGAGTGACGACGAATGCATCTCCTACTGCGAGATATAATACAACATATATATATAAAAGACTATATAATTTATTCATTCAAAAGTTTTCTGACGCGGACGTGAGAGGCGACACACTACAAGCGGGTAACCCGGCCACCTTTTCAAGGAAAAACAACAAACGAAACGAATTTTATACTTCACATTTGATTTGATTTGATACGTATGGGTCGATTCAGTTCCATTCCATTCCGTTGAAGAACTACTGCTCAAGATTCACTTCAATCCAATCGCATTGCATCTCTCTCGTAGTCTACTAGGATAGGACACGTTCATTTCATTCATCCAAACAACAAATCATGTCGAGAGTGCAAGGCCCAACTCCCATGGCTGTAAACAACTTAACAAATATCCCTGCCCCCACCTCACTATCTCAGCAACAACAACAGCGCCCTTCAACATCGACACATGATGACAATTCCACTATCGTCGGACTACATTATAGAATAGGGAAGAAAATTGGGGAAGGTTCATTCGGTGTGCTTTTTGAAGGTATCAACATGATTAATGGGACCCCCGTCGCCATTAAGTTCGAACCTAGAAAGACGGAAGCCCCACAATTGAAAGATGAATATAGAACTTACAAGATCCTTGCAGGAACACCAAATATACCATTGGCTTATTATTTCGGTCAAGAAGGCCTGCATAATATCTTAGTTATTGATTTATTGGGACCATCATTGGAAGATTTATTCGATTGGTGTAATAGACGTTTTTCCGTAAAGACCGTGGTTCAGGTGGCAGTGCAAATGATCACTTTGATCGAAGATTTACATGCTAATGATTTGATTTATAGAGATATTAAACCAGATAATTTCTTAATTGGGAGACCTGGTCAACCGGATGAAAATTTCATTCATTTAATCGATTTTGGGATGGCTAAACAATATAGAGACCCAAAGACTAAACAACATATCCCATATCGTGAAAAGAAATCATTGAGCGGTACTGCAAGATATATGTCCATTAATACCCATTTAGGAAGAGAACAATCAAGAAGAGATGATATGGAAGCATTGGGTCATGTATTTTTCTATTTCTTAAGAGGTCAATTGCCATGGCAAGGTCTAAAGGCTCCAAATAATAAACAAAAATACGAAAGAATTGGAGAAAAGAAGAGAACAACTAATGTTTATGATTTAGCTCAAGGTTTACCAGTTCAATTTGCTCGTTATTTGGAAGTCGTAAGGAATTTATCATTTGAAGAAACTCCAGATTATCGTGGTTATCGTGAATTGTTACTATCATCGTTGGATGATTTAGGACAATCTGCTGATGGTGAATATGATTGGATGAAATTGAATGGTGGTAAAGGTTGGGATTTAAACATTAATAAGAAACCTAATCTACATGGATATGGACATCCAACACCACCAAATGAAAAATCAAGAAGACATAGAACCAATAACAACAATAATAAGGTCAATGCACCAGTGAATCAATTATCACCTCATCAATTACAACAACAGCAATTGCATTTACAACAACAGCAGATGCAAATGCAACAACAACAACTTCAAATGCAACAGATATCAAGTCAAGGACAGGGACATCCATCCATGCAACCACTAAGGAGTATAAATCCACCACAACAAGAGGCATCCAAGAAATTGGATCCAAGTTCATACGAAGCATATCAACAACAAGTTCAACAAAAATACTCCCAGCAACAAGATAAGACGAGACAGAATAACGCTGCCAATCAAAATAATTATCATGTAAATGCCAATCCAAATACAAACCAATATGCATCTCAACAAGAGCCAATGAATAATCTACATCAACAAGCACAACCTCAACAAGGGAAAAACAACCAAATGCAACAAACTGCAGATGATGCTTCTAGTGAATCCGGGAAGGGATTTTTCAGTAAATTAGGATGCTGTTAGGGATGAAACTTCATCTTCTTATGAATAGACGAGACTCTTTTATGAAGGAAGGAGAGGAAATCATAAATCATTTCAATGTATATACATATACGTATATATAGGTTATTGTATAATACTTTTTAATTAATAATCAAGATAGAATTATTATTCTACTCTTACTGGCTGCTTTGAATATTCATAAAATACTTATGTTAGATCAATAATCTCAATAGGTCGTATATCATCATCGTCATCTTTATTTTCTTTTTGAGTTTCTGGAGTTGTAGTAGCATCATCATCATCAAGTATTATTATAGTTTCCTCCCGGAGATCGTCCTGGTTGGGCTCTAGTTTCTTCTTATTTTCCAAGTTATTTTTCTCACCACACCATTTATCATCATTATATCTTCGTTCCGCAGCTACGGCGGCCATTTCTCTAGGTGTCTTCCCTTCAAATGTACTGCTAGGTCTGTTTGTTATAGTGCCTAATTTCCTACCTCTTCCCTTACCACTTCTACCTATGATACTCCTAACTCGTCTATTATTCGAAAGAGTTCTTGTTGATCCACCCAATCTTCTTCCTGACCCTAAAAATGTGTCAAACAACCCCTGCTGTTCGATGACCCATTGTCTCGCGCTCAACTGGTCCAATTTCTCATAAAACCTTCTATCATGAGGTCCGAACAAATTATGTGTCAATTCATGTAACATGGTCCCCAGGATGGCCTCTCTATTCAAAAATTGGAACTCATCCCCGGGGGTTCGCAACCTCAACATGATCTTCTGTCCGGCATTGACATTCATCCCAAGAAGCCTCTTATCCTTCGGGTAGAACTCCACCAATGTCTGCACTTTGAATTTTTCTTCTTTCATCAGGTAGGAGACCTGCTTCGTTATATCCTGAAGGATTTGCAACGCATATTCATTGTTGGGCTTCCTTTGCAATACTGCGACCTTGGTGATGTGAGGGTTCTCATGCATGGGAAGGCGTTACCGGTGTTATGGAGTGTTGAAGTGCTCGTTTATTTTACATTTTTGGTATTGTTTGATATTTTTTCATTTTTCAGTTTTCGAGATGGGTTCGCTTATATAAGAATGTACCATTTGCCCTTAACGGTTATTACTTTACCATCTATTTGATGTTGGTGGAACATTGAAAGCAGGTAAAGGGGAAATGGGACCTAAAAAGGCGAATAAGAAGCATGATAAGAAGAAAAAGAGTTCCCAGGGGAACATCAAGACAATGGCGAGTACTGATTCCATTAGTACGTTAACTAAACCAGCATTGTATTCGTTGTACAGTAACGATGTACTAAAATCTAACGAGGATAAGACATCACAACTATACAAGCAGGCAAATTTGAACAGATTGAGAAGGAAGGGCGGAGATTTCATGGATTCCTCCAGTGAAGATCTCGATGAACTCGATGAGGATCACACTGATGTGGATATGGATGTGGAATTTAATGGGAAATGGTATGTTAGATTGATCCATTTGACCTATTCCTTTTTTATTTTGTTTACATGTGGTATTGTGTTTGGAGAACTGGCTGAGAATCTCTTTGATAATGATAAATTGTATAAAGGTATGACCGCAGTGATACTGGAAGATGGTGTCAAATTGATTGATAAAGTGGTACCCAAGTCTTCTGTGACGAATTACATTGGGTTCGGTATTGAAGGCATTTTGCTCTCTTTGGTATTAAGGGTATCTGATTATCTTATCAGGCCCAACAAGGATAAGATTGGCCAAAGTAAGAAGAACTCGTTTAGATCGATTGTAAGAATTAGTAATGCTATTCTGGGGATAAGTTTAGGTGTAAGACGATTACCATGGACCTCATCACTGCAGGGCTCCATGCTTTGGTTATTAGTGAACGTTATAGTGTGGTTATTCTTTGATGGTACTCTATCGATACTAACAAGTGGGGTGATCCAAGCTCTATTGATATGTTTGACCTATTCTAGAGGTATTGAAACAAGTCAAACGTTGTATTTGATCAATTTCCATTTCCTTGGATTGCTAATTTTTGGTAAATTGTCCAGATACTTATTCAAATGATTACATTGAATACTAGAATAAGTTTATAAATATGGAAAGTTACGTACTCTCTGCTCATCTGTCCATTAATATAAACTTTATATAGACTAACGCATCCTATACTATACATTCATTTAAAAAAACAACCAACAAACCATAAACGTGTTTATCTAATCTTGTCATTAGCAGTTCAAATCTCTTCTTATCTTATTGGTGACCTCGATGGAGGGGGTCCGCTGGATATACTTCCCTTTCTTTCAATCGAGTTATTATCGCTGTTACTGTTATTGGGAGAGCTATTACTCAATCTTCTCCTTATAATGGATTCCCTCAACCCACTTGGGTTAGTAACGGGCATATTATTACTCGAATTACTGCTCATCACGTCGTCCTTCTTGATGACCCCTGCCTTCCTTAGTGCGTAGTCCCCGCTATCAAAGTATTTCCTCTCTTGCATCTTGTGCTTTAGAAGGTCTCTCTTGGAGGGAAGTTTCCCGTACATTTTGAATAGTTTCAGTTCCTGGGGGGTCAACTTGGAGAGATCCACCATGTTGCCGTCCTTGTCCTTGGTATGTGCTAGGTTCTTCAAGTCCACCCTACTTGTGGTGGGAGATAGTTGTTCTTCGGCCATTGCGTGCTTGTATCGTTGCTTGATTGGTGAGTGTGATGTTGTTTGTTCGTTTGCAGTTGTAGCAGTGTTCTTTCTTTCTTGTAGGGGGCAATCAATCCATTGATTGATTCAACTGGAAGGAAAAGCGTGCCGTTTTTTCGTAAAGTAATGGCTTCACCCACTGATAAATAACTCCTCTTCCACGAAACAACACAGTTCCGCACCAAATGAGAGCCTCAAGATGATGAGGGTGAGCACAATAACAACACTTATATGCAGCTTTGTCATGCTGCTGTTTGCAACTGTTGCGGCGGCGGATGGCGTGGATTATTCGCAGTATCAAGTCTACAGGTTCCATTCCCACAACCATTCTCACATCATAGAGGATGTGGTCAGGGGCCAACTTGGCCTGAAGACTGAGGAGTATGATGTCTGGACAAGAAACGCCGAATTCATAGACGTTCAATTGCCAAGGAGTATCAATTTACAAGGCACGGATGTGTCCTACGAGATTGTTATCGATGATTTGAATTCTGCCATTGGTGAGACCTTTCCACTGACTTCGACACCTCATCATGACAATTACTTTGATATTGCTCAGGATTCTATGGTGAGCAGTGGCAAGTACTTCTTCTTTAAAGAATACCGACCATTGAAAACTATATACACATGGCTAGATCTACTAGAACAATCGTTTCCTCATTTAGTCACCATGGAGGATATCGGTACCACCTTTGAGGGGAACCCGCTCAAAGTAGTCCATATATCCACCAAGAATTCCACCATGAACCCGGAAAGCAAGACTATTGTCATTACGGGTGGCATTCATGCGCGTGAATGGGTCAGCATCTCATCTGTACTATTCACCATTTACCAATTATTAACCAAATATGGGAAATCTCGTCGTGAGACCCGGTATTTGGATTCACTGGACTTCTTGATAATCCCCATTTTCAACCCTGATGGGTACAATTATACCTGGAATGGAGATCGTCTTTGGAAGAAAAATAGACAGGACACTTACGTGCCACAATGTAAGGGTATTGATATCGACCATTCGTTTCCATATCAATGGGAAGACAGCAAGGAATTCCCCTGTTCGGAGGAATACTCGGGCGAAGAGGCCCTGCAGGCTACAGAGGCAAGATTATGGGACACATTCATCACCTGTATGAAGATCAAACACAACATATATGGGTATCTGGATTTCCATTCGTATTCACAGGAGGTCCTGTACCCGTACGCGTATTCGTGTGATGAACTCCCCAGAGACTATGAAAACCTTCTGGAATTGTCCTACGGACTATCCAAGGCCATCCGAAACAAATCTGGGAAGAAGTACAAGGTCTTAGCCGCCTGTCAGGACCGTGGATCAGATATATCATCGTCTTTGGGTGCCGGCACCGCATTGGACTACATGTATCACAGTCGGGCGCATTGGGCCTTCCAATTGAAACTGAGAGACTCAGGGAACCACGGCTTCCTGCTGCCCGCCAGACACATCCTGGACGTGGGAAGGGAGACATACGCAGCAGTTAAGTACTTTTGCGACTTTGTATTAAACCCTGAACACTAATTGTTTAGATACCGGCCCACTATTTGCCTTGTTCCGTGTGTCGGAATGTTTTTGACGTTGCGTTAATTGTTCCGTTACATATTAAAAAACTGTTTAAAACTCCTATCTGCCTCTTTGCTCTTCCTCTTGTTCTCTTATATATCTACATAAACACTCCTACATACACTTATTCGCACATATCCTAACCTATATTCACCGTATACCCACTAACCTCATAACAACGACTCTTTTTTTTACTCCGAAATCCATTGTTTCATTGACTGTTTGACTGACTGACTGACTTATTGACCTGTCGCATAATTTTAATCCATAGGTTCGCATCCCTCCTATCTCATTGCACCCTGTTGTACTATATATTTGTATCCTCTCCATCTCATAATATTATTCATACCTACCCTCTGCATCACATTTAGAATCTAACGAGTAATGTCGCTATTAATCAACACCAGGAACAGGGACAATACAACTCCGATACATGTTCAAAATATAGAAAGTTTGAAATCTCCATCATCCAACTCGTCTCTCTCAGCAGTAGAGGAAGTGTGCACCTCCACTTCCACTTCAAACACTACGATCGGTAGTAGTAACCATTGCTTGACGGACTCGTCTCAGGCAACTACTCCGATTGCCACACACACTTCCCCTCTGAAACCACACATAAACCTGCTTAGAGATGACCCTAACGAATTTCTACAATGTATCGACCATAAACCAGTCTCACCGCCTAACTACAACGAAATGAACCCTAATAAGAGAATTAATTTCCCCATTTGGGAGCATACAGCACCATGTCCCATCAACGAATTACCACCATCATATAAGCCAGCTGTGGAAGAATTGACCATCGTATCCATGAAACTGGAATGGTTGTCGCCCTATGACGTGTCCCCCTTACGAACATGGAAAAATCTCATAATGGAGATAAATTCTACGCAATTAAATTTTTATCACATTGATGAATCGTTAACGTCACATATTAGAAACTATTCCAATGATTCATCATCATCATCACCTTCCAAACAGAGGTCAACTTTTTCATTCGGGAATAGGACCACCTATGAGTTCAATAAAAATGATCAAGAACAAATCGCATTTAGGATAAAGAGGAACAAGAAATTATACCTATCTAACGATAAATTGTACAAGAGTTACTCTTTACAATTTGCCAAGTTTGGTCTCCCCATAGATTATAAGAAGAAAACGTATGTGTTAAGACTCAGGTGCGAGTCAGAACAGTTCCTTTTGAATTTTGCTCATGTGGATGACATGATTATGTGGACCATGTATTTAAATATGGGAATTTCTGTAGCTTTGGATTTGGAATTAAGAGCTTTACCAGATTATAGAACAGTTCCTCGTCGAAGAAGACGCAGGAGAAGGCATGGAATGAGACGAGGAACCCATAGAAGAAGAAGAACGAATTACAGGAACACTACCCATCGCGATGAACAAAGTCTGATCCCTGATTTATTAAACCTGGTAATATCGAGCAATGGTAACAATAACAACACGCCCTCAGTGGTAACACGCCCTAGAAGTAGCACATCTGTTTCAATGCTGGGAAACAAAAACAGCACATCAAGCTTCAAATCAAAATTGAAGAATTTGTTCGGGTGCCCCTCTAGGACTTCCACACCAAGAGCAAAACCCAGAGCCACTAAGTCATCGTTAAATTGTGTCATGGAAGTTGAAGATGAAATGCCTCCATTTAATGGTGAATCAGCTAAGAATACTTGCCCTGCCGTTGAAGGGTCTACATGTTTACGATCCAAGAGAGTAAGATCGAGTTCTACACCCAATCTTATAACACCTCCTCTTTCTCGGAGAACAACAGTTTCTCACGAAAGAGAATTAAATGAACTACATCAGGTATTGAGAGAATATAATGAATCAAGTGCAGATCGTCTTCCTACGAATGTTGAAGACGAGGAAGCAGAAGACAATGAAGAAGAAGAAGATGACGATGATGATGACGACATTGATGACGATGTAATCTCACACAACTCTGTCTATGATGAAGAGGGAATTTTCCACTATAATGAAACTGACGAATATGAATACTCATACGCACAAAGCATCACAACAAACTCCACATCGTATAGAAGACGCACATCCTCCCTAATAAGTACCATGTCAAGTGTACCCTATAGTAGTGACGAAATTAAATGGACACCACCTCTAAAGATAACGCCTAGAAGAAAATACATACGAAATTCACTACGTTGTATAGTACCATTCATTGAGGAGACCAATTGGATTGATAATATTGTTGTGAAGCCAACAGCTGGACCCAAATTTAAAACGAATAATTCACCCATTGCAGGATCCTTAGATAGTACCTGTACGTCATACAGGAAAAAATTGTTGGCTGGTTGTACGTCTGGATCGGATTTAAACAGAGTTAAGAACCATTATTTGAAAGCTTATGTGGTTGGTCCAGCAAAATTTAAAAGAGCTAATCCTGAAACACTTTGCAATTGGAACGAAAGGACAAAAAGGGAGGGAAGATAAGAGAAGGCCACGTGAGGTAACTAGTTTGTTTATTGCTGATTGCTAACATAATGAATATATATTTATGTAATAATGACGAATAATGAATAAAAATCTTTTGGATATCAAAAAAAAGTTTTTTTTAAATGAAATATTTCAATTATTTATAGACTATGCATAGTATATTTATAAGTATCATATTTCAAATAATATAGAAAGAACTCATAAAAGGGGTTTCACCTTTAAATAAGTGAATAAAGAATATTGTTAAATTTTAAACATAGTCCAAATTTAAACAATAACACAACTGATGTTACTTAAACAGTTGAAGACAAAGTCGTTGTCCTTGTTTTCAGCGGAGGTGTCTTTTTGAGTAGCTTGTGTAGATGGTTGCATTTTTAGTTTATTTGAATTGTTTTGATTATTGGTTTTTTGTAATGTCCAAACTATGATTTAGAAAGACGAATCGAATAATATTTTGAAAGAAGCAATTTCATCACCATTTTATACAATTGAAGTGCTTGCAAAGTGGTAAGATACCATATCAATTGATCCAAGCAAGATAACATTGCAAATCTCCTTCGAGAAATAAAGTGCCTGTGCAAAATTGCTAAATGTTTCACCAACATTGCTTTAAGGGCAGAAAAAGTTGGCGCTGTAGATCATGTATATTTCCTAAAACGGAAATTCTAGAAAACAGACCTGCCCTAACATGCATAGTATGAGTCTTAGAGGAATAGTGAGGATGTAAGCTCCCCTATGTAAACAGAGGCACCTTGGGGGCAGATATGCAATTCTCAATTGCGTTGTTGATTTGTTTTTTTGTAACATAAACATAATTCTGCGAACGACGTACGTATGTGATACATTTCTTCTCAGAAACTGACGATCTCTGGCAATTGCCTAAGACCATACCAAAGAAGTAGCAAATGTCCCCTTTCCATTACCAAAAAAACAACAAGGTACCTCTTCAAGATCATGCTAGAGATTGCGCAATCACAAATTGGGGGGCATGAACTTATTAACCAATTCACTCTTAACCTTGAATATTTGCGTTCGGAAGAAGAGATCTTGAAGCAGGTTGATCGATGGCGGTAGAATGTCACACGTAAACATTTAAGTTATCGGGATTAATCCAGACATTGGATTCATACATCCTCATGGGAGTACCACAACATCAATTGCTCCATCTTATTGCACTGTAACGGTCAAAGGTATAAAGACCATAGACGCCTTGCTTCATATTTACCTTACTTTGCCAATTGTTGACCGACAGATCGAATAGTGGCAATTCCAACTGTTTGCAATGGTTGTTCATGTTGCCAGAACTCTTCAGTATAAACGCGCATCACTGAAAACTGACTGTGACAATTCCCATAAATAACAATACGAGAACAATACATTCTCAAAAGTGAGAACGCTTAACCTACCGAAAAGGGAAGCCAATGGGTAGTGATGCTATTTACAACCAACCTGTGGTGCTCGATAACGGATCCTCTGTGATCAAGTCAGGATTCAGTGGCCAGAATAAACCTCAATGCTTTGAATACAACTTAATTGGAACACCCAAATATGAAAAAGTCATGCTAACTAATGCAATTAGTAATAACGATTTGACCTATATTGGAAACAGGGCACAGAAGTCTAGGGGATTGCTACGACTTCGACATCCGATGAACCGTGGAATAGTTGAAAATTGGGACGATATGGAAACGTTATGGTCACATACATTCAACGATATTTTGAAAATAAATGATTTTGACGAACATCCTCTATTAATTACAGAGGCACCGTTGAATCCGGAAAAGAATAGGGATAAGATGTGTGAGGTATTCTTCGAGAAGTTCGATTTTGCTGCTGTATACATAGCCAATCCTTCTACTCTCTCCCTATATGCAAGCGGTAGGACAACAGGATGTGTTCTAGATTGTGGGGATGGGTATTGCAGTTCAGTTCCTATTTATGAAGGATTTGCCTTGCCATCGTCGATAAGAAGAATTGATGTTGGAGGCAGAGACGTTACTGAACAATTGCAATTCCAAATACGGAAATATACCGGTATATCGTTGTATTCCAGTAGTGAACATGAAATTGTGAAAAATGTAAAAGAAAAGGCATGCTATGTGTCTACAGATTTTGCTCACGATGAAGATATGTCGAATTTAAATCCCGAGAAAATACGTTGTCAATTTAAACTACCAGATGGTAAAGATTTAATTCTGGATAAAGCAAGATTTAGAGCACCAGAAATCCTTTTCCGCCCACAAATAATGGGTTTAGAATATGACAGTGTTTCTGACATGTGCTTTGAAAGCATATCTAAAGTGGATCTAGAGTTAAGACCAAAGTTATTTTCCTCCATAATATTGAATGGCGGTTCCACAATGTTTCGTGGGTTTGGAGATCGATTATTAAAGGAGTTACAAATACGAACGGGTAATAAGAATTTAATAAAGATTATAGCTCCACCCGAACGAAAATATACATCGTGGATAGGTGGGTCAATACTGACAGGGTTGTCTACTTTTAAACAACTCTGGATGACCAAGGCAGAATGGCAGGAGGATAATAACCTCCGCTATCGATTTTGAAAACGTTAGCCAGTTATGGCAACTCATTTAATGAACCGATAGAAGGTGATAATTGCCTTAAAAAGAAACCATTTTTGCTTCCATCATCCTCAATTCAATTCCTAGATGAATTCATGAGCGGCAAAGGAGGAGCCATAAATAAAACTGGGGAGAAAGACACTTCGTACCGAAGTTCCAACCTTATACAGAAAATTCAGAGGAAAAATTTGTTTATAGAGGGGTTGATTCGATGTACACAAGCCAACCTTAACAAATTCTACGAGAAAGACTTAGTATGGAATGATATAGCGAAGCATTTAAACAGAAATTCGAAATTCTTATTTTGAGAATATATGAATCAATAATATCTTTGATGTATCGTAGTAATTACTTATACAACCAAGCCAGACTTTCATAATCTGATAATATATAAAAAGATATTCTTATAAATTAATAATTATATTAAAGGTTTTAATGAATTTAATTCATTTCAACTCTTAAATGCAGTAGTATCTGTCACCGAAATCACCAAGACCAGGAACCAAGTATTTTTGTTCATTCAAACCTTTGTCTAGTGCACCAGTAACAATTTTAACATCTGGGAATGCTGCATGGTATTTATCGATACCTTCTTTACTACAGATCAAATTCAAAAAGTAAATTCTTTCTGGCTTGACACCTCTCTTAATCAAGACATCGGTAGCCATGATGGCACTACCACCAGTGGCCAACATCGGATCCAATAAGAAAACATATCTGTCAGCGATATCTTCTGGTAACTTTTCGTAGAATAATTTTGGTAAGGCAGTTTCTTCATCTCTTTGAATCAAAATTTTACCAATACGGACAGATCTGCAACAATCTCTCAAACCTTGTTCCATAGATTCACCGGCTCTCACAATGGAAACACCACAAATCTTACCCTTAAAAGCGACACCATTGAAAACTTCATTTGTATGAGTATCAACGTCCTTGTTCTTGACAGGCAAATGGTTCAAACCTTCTTCTACCAATAACCTAATGATTCTATCAGAATAGAAAATAAAATCAGGTCTAGCGGTAGCCTTATTTCTGATAATTGTGTACAAACCTAATAGTTGGTTTGTTTGTGGTAGCAAGTAAACGTTCTTGAAAGGTTCAGAAGACATGACGGTAGTAGTTTGAGGGCTATTGGAAAAGAAGTTGATGACTATAAGGGATCCAAATTCCTTACAGGTTCTTGAATAATAATAACAAAGAAAAAAAGAAAGAAGATAATAGATAAATGTTAAACAATACAAGAATGAGGTAGATCAAGGTAAAATTCAGGAATGGTTTTAAAAACAATACATTTAAATTAAACTGAATAATAAAAATGTTTACTTTATATCCTTGGTATTCGAGAAAATTTTTTTTTTTTCAGTGATGAGCTGCAGCAAAATTTTAGTATGCACAATAGAATAACGCCGTCGGTGAAAAAAATAAATCCATTATGGCGTTCATTATGAAGGGCATGATTACCATCCAAGAAGTCTTAGTAAATCAGCTGTTTCCAGTTCATTCGTCCGGAATGAATAGTACAATACTGTTTAATTAATATGTTGCCACTGACGAAGACATACAACTTTTAACTAATAATAAATTTAAAAATGTTATTTTAATGAGATATGTAGTAGCTATAGAAGATTATCTATGAGGGCGCTTCCGTCTGTAATACTATCCTAAAGTCACTTGGGTGGGAATGTTAGTCATACGAGCGGAAGTATTATAAATAGCAAGGACTACAGCCTTTATAACCCTTTGTGAGGTTATAACTCATTTTATAACAGTAGTTGAAAAACAAAACTTTATGTCTTGGTTACGTTACATGAATTTATTTAGTATTATATCTGTCATTAAAATTGATTAATAGCTCTCCTTTCCTTCTTCGATAATAATATCACATCCTATCTATTACTCTGAATTTTGAATATAGATGACTTCGGAGCCATCTAATGGACTCAAAGAGATCAACATTGGACCTCTAATAACTGTAAATCCTAATTCTCTCGTCTTATCCTTGACAGTTGATGTTGCAATATCAGCATCTGCATCTTTCAAATACTCAATCGTATCATCAAGGACTAAATTCATCAATTGGTCATAACCCTTTAGTGTACCCGAAACCAATTTCCCGCCCATTAATTTCACTCTAACTTTGGAATCTTTATATTTGGATAGATCTAAAATGGCATCCCTCTTGGGTCCTTCAAATTTCTTTCTCTGTTGCTGGTTTTGAGATTGCTTATTTTGCTGTGTCTACGACAATTTGGATTTTCAACGTTTTTGTTAGTAAATGAACACAGCTGGCTGCTAATCAAAAGATTGCTAAATGGAGGTAAACATACATTATCACTCATTGTCAATACTTTGGACTCTACTCAGTTTCTATCAGTTTAAAGCGAGACAAATTTGGCTATGAACAACAGTTTCTTATTATGGTGAACACTTCATTTGTTTTCAATTCACGTTAATTTTCAAAATTGAAAAATTGTAGCACACTGGCATGATGATTTCGTAGTGTCAATACATATTCCAGTGTTATTTCAAATAAACAGAATCAAAACACAAATATTCTAAAGTTAATACCAAGATGGTTCAAATATTAATTGAATCTGAATTATGTTCAGTAACAAAGGAATTTTCACCAGATATCAACTTGAAGGAACTATGCGAAAAGATATACACTATTACTGGTGTTGAACCCCAAGATATGGAGCTGCACATAAAGGATGTATCAGATGATGTTAATATCATCAAAAATCCATTGGCTACCCCTCAGCTAACGATTGTAAATGAAACAATTGATAAGATAAGCGTTGAAGATACAAATACAAAATCTATCACGAATCAATTAAAAAACGAAGACGAATCGTCATCAATAGGCTTCCAACTTAGTGAAGAAGTATACGCAAGGAAAAGCGATACTGTTTTAAGGTGGAAGCAAGAGAATAAATTTGGGAAATTTGATCCTGATTATCTAAAGAAGATGGAACAGGACCAAAAATTACAAAATGAAAAGGTTAAAAGTTTGACAGTTGATGCTAGATGTTCAGTAAAGGTGCCAGGCCAACCTGAACGAAGAGGATGGCTACGGTTTATTGGTAAGATACCAGAAATTAACAAGGATGATACATGGTGTGGTGTTGAATTCGATGAACCGATGGGAAAGAATAATGGGACATTTAAATCACACGTTTATTTTGGACCTGTTAAAGATAAATATGGTGGGTTCATTAAACCTATACATGTAGAAACAAGCGAAAGATTTACCCCTTTCGAATTAGATTTTGAAACTAGTGATGAAGAAATATAGACAGTTCATTCTCTAAATACATACATTTTATAGATATATAATGATGTAGATTCAACGTGTAGCACAATCAAGCATATATCCATAGCAGTAATAGGACTAATACGAAAAACTCTTTGTTTCAGAAGATGAGATTGAAACTTGAATAGTTCTACCGTCAACTAAAGAACCGTGGAATAAATTTCTGACTTTTTGCAAGTCCGCCATGGTGGGGTGGGCTAACCAAACATTAGCTATTGCCGAACCAGATGGTAAATCCCTAACTTTGACATGTGAAATTGCAACGTTTGCTAATCTTTGTAAAATCTTCTTTAAGTTTTCAGCATTGACGCCTAACGTTAAATTGTACAAAACCAACAGCTTATTCGAAGCGTCTGTGTTAGTAGAGATAATAAGTTGATTGGTCCTTCTTTCCACGTCTGGTTGCTGGTTTAAATCTATCACACCTGGATGGGCAATAATTGATTCATCATTAGGAAAATGATGCACAACTGCACTATTACGTTTATTTATATTGGCTCTATTTCTTCTCCTGTTATTTTGGTTTACCCCTGCACGGCTAGACCTACTTATATTCACCGGACTATTACGTCCAAGTATCTTGTTTGCCTTCTTTTGCTTCCTTTCTTCAACTTTATCAGCTGCTTCTCTTAACAAAGCTCCTACATCATTGGCACTAACCAATTTTCCCTTCACAACTCTATAACCTTCCTTCTCATTTTTGTTTTCGTGCCTCCTATTTCTATTATTTTTGTTGGTGGTAGCTTGACTATCGCCCCAAGAATCAGACCAACCAGATTCATTCCCCATTTCCTGTGTAGAGACGATTCTATCCTTTAAGCTTTTACCACGAGACTTTCGCTTTGATTGGTTAATACTTCTAGCCATAATTGTTGTGAGTCTAGGAAAATCTGCTAGTAATAATTTTTTTTATTTATTTTAATAGACCCTATAGGATGTACTGTATAGAAGATTGTTTTGCTCAAATGAGATTTACGATCTTTGTCAACTTGAGTGAGTTGTTCCTTTTGTTTTGGCTGAAAATTTGGAATTTTTCAAGATAAAAAAGCTTACCCAGTAGGCGGCTAAATAGCATTATATAAAATGCGGTACTGACAATACACGTTGAAATGATTGAACTGCCATTGTAATCACTCAGAAAAAGCATTTTTAAACAAGTCTTCCTTACTTTGACTACGAGCTTTAGCATATATTGACTCCAAAAAAAAATCATTAATGAATTGAAGCAGCTTTAGCAATCTTCCAACTTAAAGTCATATTTGTGCTTTATGTTTTTATATATAGTCTCAATATAAAGAGCTTACTACTTAGGTTCAAAATTTTCCATCAGTTCCTTGATAAAAGCATCCATGTGAGACAGTTCATCTTTATCAGTAATTCTTAATAAAAGATGAATATGGGAAATACCTCTAATACTTTGAAGGTTAGTATAATTAATAAACCATCCATAATTTTCCCTCTTAATACCATAACGATCGGTTAATACTGATTTCAAGAACGCTTCAATCTTCAAGCGCATCTCTTCATTGAATTCGGGAAAGACGTTGTCTGTAGCATTAATTCTCACTTCTTTCTCTCCCGTTTTATCATCTTCATAAATTGGAATTCTGATTTTAGACCATACCAATAGATGTACCACATTTGATTCAAAGAAATATGGGAAATCATTTATAGCCACTTTGTAAAGATTTTTGTGTAAGAAACACGCATGTATTTTATCTTCTTTGGTGGGGTATTTTACCTCATTCAGTTCAATTAGTTCCTGCTGGTTCCATTGCAGTTTATCGATAATAAATTCTGTAATGTCTTTACCGACAAGAGCTGCCTTATGCTTGCGGTATCCCACATTTTGTTGGACAGAACGTCTCAGTTTGTACAACTCCCCTGTCTTAATATAATCTGAAACCTCGGCCCATGTTATTTCTTTTGAGCTAACGTTATTAACTACACTATCAGTCGTCATCTTTCTCGTTGCCTGCTTCTCAACACAATAGAGGATACCCATATCAGAGTAGAGACCAAAACAATGTGAGCGTTACCTGATTTATATCCTCGAACGCGATCACGGGTGCTCGGAACGAAGTACTCCGAACCTTCTATTTTTGAACCAGATTACATAACACTAGGAACTACTCATACAAGCTAGATGTCAGTTAATCCAAAATAACTTTGTTTTGACTCCTCATAAGATCTTTTTCAGTTGGTGTAATGCTATTCTGTCTAGATTTGAATTAGGTTTAACCAAAATTTACTTTTCTATATTTTCAACTTTAAGTTCATTGTTGCTATTTTTTCTGCCTTATATCGACATTATTTATATAGTACCTTATATTTGAAATAATAAAGGTACAAGAAAAGGTAGAGTTAAAAGGTGAGCATATCATAATTTTTTATACACATTTTTATAGGACAACAATTTTGGGAAAATGCTGGAGTTAATACGTATATAAAATAAAAAATCCTGGAACAGTACCTGTCTAAATTATACTCTTTTAGTTAAAGCTCTTACTCAACTTTATTTAATGCCTTCTTTGGTCTCACTCCCACAAAACATTAAATTCCAAACGCACTCATTATAGTATTAGAAGACCATTTTGTTTAACTTTTTACTATTTTACTTTCTTCTAAATTTTATATAACACTGTATAAATCTCAACGGAATACATTCAGAGTGTTCAAAGCTCAATGAAGCCAACTTTATATTTTATCCATAAGGCTATTCTTTGTTAAATATATTCCAATTAGGATTCGTCGTTATCTGACTATGTTTCCTAATAGGGTAGGGTTCATCTCATATTGCACTTTTAGATACGGTGATTATTATATTTAGCTACAAATTCACACCCTAGTAATTCCCAGGCAATAAACGGTGAACTCCCACATTACATCTTGTGTGTCGATTCTTGTATATTCTTTACCTTAAGGTTTTCTTTTGCTAATCTTATATCTTTTTTACCATAGTTCAAGATCACATGGTAATTCTAAAAATATAAAAGTTGCGGATTTAGCTCAGTTGGGAGAGCGCCAGACTGAAGAAAAACTTCGGTCAAACATCAATTGTAATCTGGAGGTCCTGTGTTCGATCCACAGAATTCGCATTTTTTTGTTTGGTAACAATTTCTTTTGTCTGACGCGTAACGCTACTTAGAAGGAACTGATTAAGAATACATTTTATATATTAATGAATATAGAAGCTATCATCTTCCAGGAAACATCCAGCACTTATTATTTCAGAAGGTAAATGGTCTGCCTTGTAATTTTGCTTTCCTGATTTGATAAATTGTTGAAGTTTTTGTCGAGATTCTAAAGAGGTAAACATTTCATAATTCGAAATATTGGCTAAATAATTACTTTCTCTAGAACTTAGTTTATTACCCTCTGCCTTTGATGATACCCTGGAAAACAGCAAATGTGCCGTACCTGGTTTAGAGTTATTTACCACCACAGGATATGACAGATTAGAGACAGTAGAATCGTCAAAAGAAGTGTTTTCGGAAGCTCTCGAATAATATGCCGTAGCTATACTTCGAGGGCGTTGCATTTTATTATTCCCCAACAGAGAATCAGGCGGTCTAATAGATGTCATACTTGGAATAGTGGTTGTTGCATTTCTAGTATCCTTCACCTTGACGGGGTCTACAATGAAAACTCTAGTTTTACTAATAGAATATATTGGTTTCAATTCAATATCCTTTAAATTTACTGCTACCTGCTCTAGATTTAATGGATCATATTCAAACATTGATGGAATTTTATGCATTTGCTCATTTTGCAGAGTTGGTACTTGTCTAGTATAAGTATTCGAGTATAAATCATTTTCAATATGCTCAATTGTTTGAACTCTGTGCGGACTCCTTTTAGAATCCGGCAATAAGGGCTTCTCCGTTGAAGGGCATTCTATGATGGAGATATAAGGACCATTAACGACTTGAGCATCTCGTTTTATTGGTCTTCTTAGATCAATATCTGCTATATATGGTGTAGAAACTGACAACATTCTGGGTTCTTTAATATCCGTTTCCGACCTAGAATCTACTTGTTTTGCTTCATTCAGTTTACTTTTAATTTTCTTTCTCGATTTTGAAGAATGTTCAACCTTATTCCACTTCTTTGAAGTAGCTGAAGTATCTGAAGTATTTGATGTATTTGAAGCATTTGAAGATTTTCTTTTCGAAGATGAGTTAAGATGAAAATTTGGTAAGTTCTCCTTACCTTGCAATTGGATAGACTGAGGTAATTGTATCAGTTTTTGGTTATGTGGTTTACCGTTTAATTGTGATTGTGTCAAGGTTAATTGTTTTGAAGATGTATAGTTTGAGGGAGACCTTCCTCTTATAATAAGTGGGGGAGTTATTAATTCTTGTAAATGTATGAAATAGCACTCCGTATCATCAGCTGTCGTGATTTTATCATAAGAGCATGGGAATTGGGATACCTCATAGGCAGTTGCCGTTATAACAACCCCGAATAACACATGCAGCTTGAAATATTTGTTCTGTTGATCTGGCTTCTTGACATTGATTGAAGAAGAAAACTGTACCCTCTCATACCGAGCTACCTTTTGAATACAATCATCAGGATAGGAAAATAATAAACTTCCAGGCTGGAATTGTGATAATTTTTGATCTCGATGAAAATAAAAAGTTGAATCATATTTCTTCATTTTTTGTACATTTCTCACATTTGACACCTCTCTAATAATCTGATGTTGAGGTAGCACCGATGGAATTAAAGGACACATAGTGGGAGAAAACTGTGGTCCCTTGTCTCTTTTTGCGGTATGCTGAACTAGATTTATCTCAGATAACTCATCAGCTGTTCTTGCTTTTATATTAATGGCAAAATAGTTTACATTATGATAGTGGCCATCCATTTCCAGTTTATATGAACCATCCAAAAAGTCTTCTAGTTTGTAATCTTGTATTTCAAAACTTGAGACTAACGAAAAATAATTCCTCTTGTATCCAACCCATTCTTCATCAATATGATCAAATCCTCTATCTATCCTGGGGACTACCTTAAACTGGACTAATTTCTCGGTTCTTTTATCAAAAATATTGCCATACTTTTTGTGAGGTTCAAATGGTGGTCCAACCTTAAATTGTAAAGTTGATCTTGGTGCGATCTTCAATTTTCTTTTATCAAAGTAGTTGGATGTACTACCGTCATCATTAATGCGAGTCATAATCATCCCGTCATCAGTTAACAAAGCATTTCCCTCTGAATTAATTACCTGAAAATCGGTATCTTGCTTAGGGATCTGAGTATATTCCCCATCTCCCGATGACTTCTCTCTTGTCGGCTCTAATTTTAATTTCTTCCTTAGGCGTTGTCTATTCATCGTCGCCACCATGTCAATGTTCAAAATATCGGGACTCAAAGGAACACCGCTGAAATCTTGTTAATTGTTCGTTAAAAAGGTGAATAGCTGGTTTCTAGTATTCGAACTATATCCTAACTGACTTTTTCGGACCTCAGAATCTAGTTTCTCTCCTATCAAGGAATTGTGAACTTGTCATTTTGTGGCAATTCAAGATGTGTGTCGCATTTTCTTGTCGCCTATGAAAAAATTAAGCGCCGAGATAGTTTGAGAGTTTGAAGAACTTTAGGCTATATTTTTATTCTATAAACGATAACAAATTTGTTAAAAATGGTACAAAATGGCTGGTTTGATCACACATCACGAGCCAGATCAATCAGGTATATTTGGGATACTTAATAGACAAAGCATATACGTCAAGGTAAGTGGTGAATTCATAAATAATCTCACTGAAGAACATTATATGAGCACCCAAGGCCAACCCAAAACCAAACCAAGTCAATGCAAAAACGATAAGCGACGGATCGTACGACAATATCTTAACTGGAATCCAATATAAAACCATTTGAAGGACTGGAATAAACATTGGAAGATGTGTGAATGGGAATGGCTGTCTAGTCAAATGGGATACGATAATACGGCCAACCATAAAGGCAACAGTAGAGCCAATGGAAAGAAATAAGGGTAAGGAGATAAAGGCTGGTTCAATGACTATCAGGATAAATACTAGAGCATAATAACAAAAGAATGGCCATAGACCTTTCATTGCAGTGGTGTCAAGGTCATCATCTACTGTACTTCCCGGTAGATGTTGGTTCTTTTCATTCTCGTAATAATCTTTCACGTTTTTCCTGGCTGCAAAGACATTGAAAACAATCCCAATACATAGGGAAATCAAAAAAATGTCTAAGATATTGAGTCCAATAACATTCTCATTCAAAGAAAAATTAATCAATGTAGCCTTCCACATGGAGGAACCAAAAATGGACGTGAGAACGAAAGAACTGGATATAAAGAGAATTCCTTCCACGGGACCTGAGATTTCACTCAAAAATAATTTATGAGTATGGTATTCCTCCCATGTACTGAAATAGAAATTACACAACAACGCCATTTGGCAAACAATCATTTTTAATGTATATCCGATCCCAGATGCAGAACAGAAAATGAAGAAGGAAAGCGATGTATTAATTGCATCGATACTATGATCGAATAGTTCACCTAATGGGCCAGATTGCCCGGTTCTACGTGCATGAACACCATCACAGCCATCAAACGTTTGGTAAAGAAACAATCCCACCGCATATGAAAAATATGCCAAACGAGGTGATGCCTCATTTAAATTAGGATCTAGTACTAACACTGTCAACGCATTTATTATAATAAAGCCCAAACCTAATAATGTTATGACGTTTGGTGCCATCCATGCCGGAAAAATATCACAAAATCGTAACCAGAAAGGTTTTAAAATGTATTTGGAAATTAAAGAACGATCCTCACTCTGATAGCTAATAGCATGGTCAATTTCATATTAATGTTAGTTGTTGATCCGGTAGAAATGTAAATAAAATAGAGCATCAAACATACCTATAAGCTTTTAAATGTTTCAGACTAGCTGCCGGAACATAACGACCCATATTTTGAATGTATAAGCTTTTCCTGTCTTATAGAATGAAAATGGCTATGTAGACCCTTTAATTGTTTAGCCAGATATGTGTATATTGTCTACTGAATAATGAAAAAGAAACTTTACAGCAGCTATTCTCGAGAAAAAAACGCCGATGGCATGTTTTTTTCCAGCAACGCCAAATGAAAATTTAATGTTAGCGCTAAATTGTACTAGTTTACATAATCCTGGACTTCTATTGTCTTCAACCCATTATACCTTGGCATCTTAAATCTAATGAACTATTGAAGAGACATCGGTAAACTTGGATATTTATTGCCCAGTTTCTCGTAGTTATATGTTATTAGTGCAGTTGTACTAATATGTACGTTATATGAATTGAAAATCAGAGTTAGATTTCGATATCACGGTAGCTATACATAACTACAAACAGGTTAATAACATTTTTGATACCACACCCAATAATTGTTCATTTTCACATGCAGCAGCAACACGTTCTTTATCATTTAATTGCTTATTGACTTGATTTTCACTATTGTGTGTACCTTCCTTTAGGAGAATCGTGATTCTGTATCTTGGAGGGAGTGATCTCTCTAAACGTACTCGTATTCCCAATCCAATCAGAGTTGCTAACGAACAATGAGTAATGGTTGGTGTGATTCTAATAACAACTTCTGCCATTTTTTTTGGGTCACCGCAATCATGAACTTCAATATCTGATAAGTTGACAATCGAAAGCTGACCTAAGCTTAAAGGATGTTCAGGATCTGAAATATGTGCCGTCAGATCATAAATTTCTTGGGCATCAACTACATCGGTTGGACCCTCAGCATTTAATTCTTCATCATCGGATTCTTCTATGGATTCTTCATCAGAGGTTAGCTCAGGAGGATTTATTAGCAACAGCTTGTCTAATAACTCAAGGTTTTGTAATACCTTTGACTTGGAGTCATCTATGGACAATAATAACTTCTTTCTTTGCAAAGTCATCTCGTTTCCAACACTACCAAGTAAGATGTCTCTTGATACATCTTCTTTTCTTGATGGTAAATCATCGATCTCTATGACATCAGGGTTCTCGTTGATAAATTCGGACATTTTGTGTAGAATGCAATCTTCAACTTTTGATCAGTTAGTGAGAGAGAACTAATCTACTCAGAAATGATCTTAACGTTTAATCATAATCATTACTATTTCAATTTTGCCTATTAATAAGCCGGATTTTTCAACATGACTACCAACAACATGACACCGCAGCTAATGAGGCGGTATAGCAAAACTCAAATATAAACACTATTCACATTTTTGTATATATCTCTTCGAATATGTAGATTATTTATAGTAAATTCGGTAATAATTCATGACAGCAAGGAGACAGCTTCCAGTAGAGCTTCCTCAGGGAAACCTGCAGTCCTTGCTACCTTAATTGCGTCTGAACTCTTACAAATGCCGGGTTTCAATTTGTGATCGTAGACAAAATTTTCATTGCCTAACTCTATTATTCCACTTTGATAAAATTCAATGTTGTCTTTTGCTTCTTGTTCATCTTTCTCATTAACAATTACTTGTAGTTCTTGCCCAAAATGAGTGGCAAATAAAGATCTGCAGCGATTACGTTTAATCAGGTATTTCAAAGTAGCAAATGCAATACTAATACCTTCTTTCCCACTAGTACCTCTCCCAATTTCATCTAAGATAGCTAGTGAGCGGTCTGTAGCTCCTCGAAGGATACATGAAGTCTCCACCATTTCCACCATAAATGTGCTCATCTCATTGTATAAATCATCTGCTGAACCAACTCTGCTAAATATTTTATCCACAAGCCCAATTCTAGCGCTGTCACATGGCACAAAAGAACCTATCTGGGCAAGAATAACAATAATTGCATTTTGTCTTAAGAAGGTGGATTTACCACCCATGTTAGGGCCCGTTATCACCCATAATTTCCCACTCTCCAAATTACAATCATTCCCAACAAATTTTTCCAAGGAATTAATTGCTAAGCTTTCTTCAACCATTAAGTGTCTCCCTTTAACAATCTCCAATTTCGTACTTCTATTCATTTTTGGGCATACAAGGTTTTTTTCTTTTGCCAACATAGCGAATGAGATAAGAGTGTCCAAATAACCTAATTTGTGAGAAATATCTCGGATCGCATTGCTTTCATCGATAAAGCCTTGTTTAAAGGAATCAATTATTAGTGCTTCTTCTCTCTTAATTTTCAATTCTGCCAACTCTAATTTATATGCCAGATCAGTCCAGGATTTGTGAGACAGCCACTTCGTTTGGTTGGATTGTTGAAGAATATGGAAAGGAGAATTCTCAAACATTCCCTTCGAGTTAATATACTCGGTAATCTTTTTTAAATTAGCAGAAGACCCAATAACATGGAGGGCATATTCGTTACTTTGCTTCTTCTTCAAGGAGACATTACGAGCATCATATAATTCTACAAATATTTCAGAGTATTTCTTTTCAAGTTCATTTTTTTCCTTATCCAAGGCCTTGTATTCATAATGTAGCTTTTGAAGCTTGGGGCTAAACATCGGATCAATAATGTAAACACCAAGCGTCTCAGGACTGCCCTGGTTTTTGCTTTGCGTCTCTACTCCGACGTCCTCATTATTGATCTCTGTTTGGCCTTTTAGTAGCTCATCCTCATTCAAATAAAGTAATATTTTGTCTATGGCAGATTCTTCAAAGGCTAACGTTTTTAAATGATCTTGAAGTAAAGTCTTAACTGCCGAATTTACTTTTTTCAAAGAGAGCTGCTCAGTTAAGTACTCTCTTATTGTATTAGCGTGTTGCAAAGTCTTTGCAAGTTGGATCAATTCAATAATTTCACCTCTCCTAAAACTGAATTTCTGTAAAACTCTGGTTATATCGCAAGTATCCTTCAATATTTGAATGATGTGTTCCATAATATCAGGATTTTCCATAAAATATGACACCAGTTTCTGCCTGTTCCTAATCTCTTTCAGATCAAGTGACGGTCCACTTAACCATTGAGTCAGCAGCCTTGTTCCCGAAGGTGTAATTGTCCTTCTTATTGACGATAGTAATGTCCCTTTTTTGCTATTGTTTCTAACGGTACTATGTAATTCTAAGGCCGAGCTTGTCCTCGAGTCTATTTGCATAATTGAAGTAGTAATTTCTCTTTGGGGTATTTGAAGATTCGTAGATATATTCGGCAGATGGTCACTTATATAAATTAAAATGTTTCTCAATGCTGCTAACTCCTTTTGAGTGAATGTTTGAAATTGTAACTTTAACTGCCGTATTACTGAATCCGTATTTCCAGATGTGAATAAGTCATAGAATGACTCAATTGTACGATGTTGTGAAGGCATTCGTTGATAATTCAAAAAATATTTCTTCAATGCAACAAGTTCCGGATACCATTCACCAGACACAATGTTGTTCTTATACAAATCCTCATTAAGAATGATTTCTTTTGGTCGTATTCTTGTTATAGAAGAGATTAGATCCTTGAGAAACATTTGTTGTACAAATACCTCACCCGTAGACACATCACACCATGATAATCCAAGTTTCAAATCACCAAGTGCAATTCGTTTCATACAGTTCTCTGGAAACTCAATACTTAGTAGATATGAATTCTCTTGAAAATTCTCAAATGCTTCATCTATGAAGGTTCCTGGAGTTACAATTCGTGTTACTCTCCTTATGAATTTATACTGTTCATTCTCAGCAACATCGTTCTTTTTAAATTGTTCAGCAATAACTACATTATATCCGAAGTCGTTTACTAAAATCTTTAAATGTCTACCGAGTTGTGGAACAGGAAAACCGGCAAATGGAACTTTTCCATGGGCATATGTTCTATTGGTTAATGATATATTTAGAATAGGAGCGTACTTAACAGCTTGCTCAAAGTAAAGTTCGTAGAATGAGCCAATTTGTGTTAAGACAACATTTCCTTCATGCTCATCAATGAGGTTTCTGACATATCGTAAAGAGGGAGAGAGAATTTCAGTTGCTTTCTTTTCAATTATTGAAGTTTCTTCGTTTTTATCTCCAATTGATGAGCCTGAATAGTTTGATAAATGCAAATTATCTGAAAGGTTGTCTCTCTTGTGCAATTCTACAGTCAACTTAGTCACATTAGATTTTGCTAATAGATTAGGACGACATTGAATAAACCTTTTAGTTACCAGGATTGTTAATGGATAAAGTCGTATCATTTCATTGGCCAAATGTATTTTCTCTAAAGAAACAATAACTCATAGAACATCTCCTACTGGCGTTGGATTCGAGAAACTTCAAAGGTCTAACTATTCCAGCTATATGAAACCTCATTATATAAAAAATTTCATATCAACAAAATACATCTAAGCGCGTAAGTTGAAACATCGACAAAACATGCTATTGATCACTAATGTTACGTAGAGAAAATTCTTCAGAAAAAGACAGAATGTTATTCATTTGTTGGTAACCTACATAAGTTAATTTTTATATCGTAATACAAATATGTATAAAATATAATAAGGGTCTAAATATATTTCCATTATAGATTACTTTCATCTATTTATGCGAAAATACAAAACGCAGATCTCAGTTAAGGAAACCCTTACAATTCACGGAACCACAGTAGCAAGGTAACCTTTCTTCAGCATCAAGTTCCCTTTCAAATTTGTAATCGTAGGTCAGTTCCTCATTTGCCGCAATATCTCTCAGTGCATATATAACGATTCTTCTTTTCCCACCAACTTTGATAATTTTGGCCGTACAACTTGGATCACAACAATGGTTAATAAACCTTGCTATGCCTCCCTTCTTAGTAGCGTCGATAACATTGTTTTCATCCACTCTAAATAAATAACTTGACCCTATACCACTTTTCAAGTACCTTCTTTCTCTCATTTCAGCAACAGGTTGCCTAATGCTTTCACCAACATATTCAATAATCATTTCCCTTGCTGCAATAGGCTCCAATGCATACAAACCCCAATTATGGATGGCAGATCTAGCAAATGTGACAGGCTTTTTTCTTTTATTAAGTTGATTCAAAGATAATAATTCAGATTCCGTTCCAATGGCTGCCCTTTGAGCCTCTATATTCTGTTGAAATCTTCTATTCGATGCTCTGTTGTCTCTCGATGAAGAGATTTCTTGAGCGACCACAGATTCAGAAGGTTCTGGCTTTACCGTATCTTCTCTTTTTGACAACTTCTCAGGGGAGTTTTCCTTATCTACAGATTCTGTATTATGCTGATTAACCGTGTTTAATGGCTGATGAAGCTTCCGACGATGTGGTAGATAACAATTCTTTAAGCGATCAGGAACTTTTCTGATATTCTCTGCTTTGAATGGCCCGTTTTTGATCTTCAATGCTGGTGCGAAAGGAACTTCATTCAGTTTTAATTGATTTTCCTTTATTAAAGTGTCATTTTTCTTCCATTCACGTAATTTCCAAATGGCGTATTCAAGACATTCATCAGCAGCATTAACCGTGTTAGGCTCCTTGTAAGCCACAAGCTCTTTCAATAAGAAAAGATCTTCATCATCTCTAACCATATTCTGTAGATCTACGATCGATAAGGGGGTAGACAATTTAAGAATAGATAAATCTTCTTTATAAACCGTTTCTGGAAATTCTGTAGCCGATGGCTTATAAAGATCTGCCGTAACATCGACCTTTGGAGGCTTGCTTGAGGAAAATAGTAAAGAATCATCTTGTGGTGTTTCTGGGGTTGTTACTGGAGATTCATTTGTCAAAACCTTCTGCTTATCATCAATAAACCCATCTTCTGCTTCGCTCGATGATGTGGAAGATAGTAGATCATGGTCATTATCAAATTCATCAAATGGAGTGGCAGATTCCAAAGTTGGAGTATTTTCTTTCGATCCAATATCTTCATTTAAGAGGTGGGCCATAGGTCTGGCTAGTTTTTTCTTCTTTAATGAAATAGATTCTGATATATCAGAGAGTTCTGATGTTCTTCTCTTCTTAATAGCTTTTCTAGTATAACCACCATAAAGATTAAATATATCGAAATCTTGATTTGTAGATTCTCTTAATTTCTTCTGTTCCACGGCAGCTGTTTCGATCGCATTTTGCTTTGCACGTTCTTTAGATTCTTTCTTACTCATTAATTCAGGAAAGTTGGTAGGATTTAATGTATCAAACACCGTTGGCCCAATCAATCTTTTTCTGATATCAGTATCTAAGATGCTCTTCAAATCTTTCAAAATATACTTCACAGTTGCATTAATTAGTTCATCCTTTGTTTTATAGACTTTAACATGTGATGCCGAAGAAGTGGAAGGTGATAAATTAGTCGATTTCCCGAAGCCCCCAAATCTTGTGGGTAATTGATCAACAGGAGGAATTAAAACAAATCTAATTTCAATAGGAATACGTCTAGAGCGTGATACTAGAGTCATTTTACCGGATTCTAATTCAAAACACTTCTTACATTCCAATAAGTCGCCAAAGACAATATATAATCCTGTGATATGATCAAGAAACTTGGAATATCTATATCTTCTCAATTTGTATTTGAAATCTTCTGTTCTGAAGCCATGGAGAGCCATGAAGACTCTAGAGACAAAAAGGCACGGCTTATTATTTACAGCTCTTGCCAAATCATATGGGATACTTCGCTTTGGCCTTTCCATTGTAATTTTTTGGTTCTTTGCAATAGGTGCCCGATCCTTCTTTTCTGTAGAGATAGCCACTGCGCTTAATTGTTTAGCCTTTTTGATATTTTCCTCTACCAGAGTGGTCTTGATGTCTTCAAGTAACTTTTCTTTATTCAAGGCGACATTAAAATTAGAACCCATTATGAAACAGCCTTTCTCTTTAAATTCTTTCACGGCTTGGTATGCCGATTTCACTGGAATGTCTAAGTTACTTAGTTTTCCATTTGGTGCTGTGTATTTAATCAAATATATGTGTAATGGTAAGGCACTATTTGGATCATTAAAAGATTCGAAATGTGAAATTACTCCGAATTTCTTGAAATAATTCTTAATAGATATATCTTGAATCATTGTGTTATTGATAATAGAAGTTGGAGATACAATAATGGCACACGGAGGAGGCGGTCCAACTGAGTATTTGTCATATACTATACGCGCCACATTCGTCAAGTTATTCCTTAATTTTCGATGAGATATTGAAGCTGTTGGAGAAGTAAGTTTACGAGGATCAATTGATTTGATTTCTGGATTCCTTGCCTGTATCATTGGATGTTGCTCTGAATCTAAGATCGTTACAAACCCAGTTATAGGATACTTTCCTTTTTGATTCCATGTAGACATTTCATCTTTATGTATCAACTTCTTAGACACAGGATCAAAATAATGATATTTTGCTGTCAAATTTGTCACCTCTGAATATCGTATTATTGGAGCAGGTCTAGAATGTAAACTTCTTACGGGTTTACCAGCTGATGACACACTCTTGGCGATTTTCAAAGGTACATGAGCTGTTGGTGATGAATTTCCTTGAGAATATCGTGAATCTCGTGTTGGAAAAAATGGTTGAGGCCTAGTATTCGCGTGTTCATCAATAGCTCTGCGAATGCTACGAGCTGCATATGGTACACGTCCAGAATCTGGATGTTTTTGATCTTTGTAGACACGGGAAGGCGGCTGTTGATAACGATGTCCTATACTTTCGCGTTCTCCAGAATATCGTGTTTCTTGAAAGGAACCTTGACCATCATTATTATATCGACTTCTACTTGGTTCTCTTTCTTCCTGGTATGGTGGTCCTTGATGATTTGGAGCACTACCATGAGGGCGATGAGAAGAGGAAGGCGGTCTAGGATATGATCGTCTATGATAGCCTGACATTACCTACAGTTCAAAATAGCTATATGATTAATGCTGAGAGTGTCTATGATGACTAATGGGTAGGTAAACGTCGAAAGCGTTGTTTGCTACCATATTTTGAAGGTTTAGAGTAACGATACGTAGAAAGTTTGTTTATTGGTTTAATGAATTTTCTTCCAGGTACCGCACATTGAAAATGAAGAAACCCAAACATGTGCCATACAATCTTGAAGACATCATTATAGCACCGAGAAACAACCGAATCTGAGATCATTGAGCCCAGTGCAGATAAATAATATATTTGTCAAGTGCTCTTATTGCTTTGTCTTTCTTTTGTTTGTATTTATTTTAAAAAAAATTCGCTTCTATTTGAGATATTCAATTACCGGAGACCTTATTGTCATTTAGACTTCATAGCCTATCTAAAAAGAAATCAGCGTATCATACTCTAATCAACGATGTCAAATCAACAGATACAAAAATGTATTAGAGACATTATCCAGCTTAACGAGAAACATGATCAAGATTGGACACAAGGACCTTTGAAGAAACTCTTATCAGCTACATCAACTCTTTACAATACATCAATAAACAAGGTTATGTTAAAGCAAGATGAAGAGCTTGCGAGATATCATATTTGTGCCTTTATTGCTGCTGAAAGGCTTTATCAAAAAACAAAAGACTCAGCATTTGAGTATTCAATGAATAATATCCCATTGGAACCAAAAAAAGTTAGAAATCTGTTGAACGTATTTAAGAGTAATATCTTTCAGACATCCCCAGTAAAGAATTTTCACTGGTCACCAAGTCCCAAGAAATCTGCCGGAAAGAAATCACCTTTGAAAGAAAATGACAGGTTCAGTTCAAGGGACCCAAATGAGCTAAGGAAAGAATTGTTTGGCACACCAACTAAAATTTCTCCCTCTAAGAGTCTTTCCCCGGTCAAGTTATCCCCAGGGAACCTTAATACCGATAGTCCAATCAAAGCAAGAAGGAAATTGGCGTTTGAAGATTCCCAATCGGATTCTGAACAGGATGAGGACAGCCACATTGGCTCTCCAGAAAGACCTACCGAGAACCCAACAAAAGAATCGACACTTGATACCAGTACTAATACTCCAACAAAATCTCCTATAAAAAGGAGAAGAAGGACAAAGGGCCCATTTTCTGGAGGGAAAGTCAGTCTGCTACACAAGAAATACTACAAAGTTACACCTACGGAACTTATCACTCTATGTAATGAATTTGAACTTCCACAAACTGTAGCTTATGGTATTCTTGATGAATATGTTGCAAAATCCACCTATTTAACGTGCCCCTGGCAATTAGTTTGTGGTCTTGTGATGAATTGCGTGTTTATTGTGTTTAACGATAAGAGGAGGAATGATCCAAGAATTGATCATTTGCTAATAGATAAAATGCGCCGATTAATGAAGAGTGATGGGTTTAGTGATATCAATCTTTGTGTTAAGATTGTCAAGGAATTAATAACGGGGGAGCAATGGTTTCGAGATTTACAAGTCAAATATAATTATTTCAATGGAGTTAACTATGATGAACAAATAGCTGTAAAATTTGGGTCGATGCTACAATCTGATAATAATTTAGTATCGAGGGAGCAATACGCAAACTGGTACAAAAAAATTGAACAAGATCTTTCTTTGAGAGGTGATTGATTTATGGATATTATATATATAATAGATAAGATCCACTAAAAAATTATATTGTAGAATATTTTTCTTTTTTTTACGTCATTAAATCACTCCCTGGGATCTATATGAAGCTAATGCTTCATCCACTTTAGCACTTATAACAGGGTCAGCCCTAATTCTCTTTTGAATCTTGGCAGCCTCAGCAAAAGTCATAGCTTGAATTTTCTCATCCATCGTTCTTGATAAATCTGCTGCCTTTTCAAATAACTCAATGGCAAGATCCACTTCTTCATTTTGTAATTTCAACTGTGCCAATCCAACGATAGCTTGTTCAGATCTCGGATCAATTTCGCAAGCCTTTTCCATTAATTGTGTTGCTTCTTTCAAATTTAGCAGGTTAGGTTGTCTTGCCAAAACTGTAGCTTTACCTACTAAGGGCGCAATGCCGACATGAATATTCTTTTGAGCCTTCTCCAATCTAGTAGCAATATCATATTGCTTTATAGCAAGCGCAAAATCACCCTTGTCAGCCAAAATTTCAGCATAAAAAGTGGGGACTTCAGGATACGTTGGGAATTTTTGTCTTGTTTCATCAAATAATTTTTGACATCTATCAAAATCATTTTCACGATATGCCAGACATGCCAATTGAATGTATGGGAAAATATTAGTTTCATCCAATTCCTTTGCCTTTTCAAATTCTACTTTTGCCTTTGGATAATCTTGAGTAATAAAATATAACTGACCACGGTGGTAGTATACTGAGAGAGAATCAGGGTTTAATTCCAAAGCCTTGTCAAAATATTTAGAATATTCTTGACTTGTACTTTTATCCGCTGAAATTAAAGCTAGGTAAAGATAAGAATTTACCCTTGGGAAAAACCCAATTGCCTTTTCAATATCAGTTTGTGCACCTAACAGATCATTCTTTAAGAATCTGAAGATACCGTTATATTCCAAAGCGATTGCTGTCTTTTCTAATAAATGTTTATCCTTAGGGTTCTTTGCCAATTCTTCCATAAATAATGAACTTGCTTTGACAAAATTTTTATCAGCATCCAAGTATCCCTGATCTGTTCTCTTGAAAAGGTTTGTTAACCCAGTTAGTAATTCGACATCAGCTTGGTCATTTTCATTGTAATTCTGGAAAGTCAATTCTGGATCAAATATTCCAAAGAATGACACCAGGGAAGTAGTTGAAGGTAGCAATTGCTGTTCCTTGTTAGACCCAGTCATCTTATTCATTCTCTCGTTTAGTACTTTAATAGCTTGTTTATTCAAGTTTCTTTCCAATATTGGTTCAATGGAAGCACCACTGTAATCGCCATTTAAAGATAAGACAGATAAATCAAATAGTGCATCGGAATAATTTTCCAAACTTTCATTAGCAGAAGCTCTTCTTAATAAAGCCTTTGAGTAATTTGGATTTAACTCCAATGCCTTAGTACTACTCTCGATAACTTTATCCAATTGTCCCAATGAGACGTAACATGCAGAGATATTTGAATAGAAGATGGGATCCTTGTTTAAATCCAAGGCCAAGTTATAATATTTGATGGCGTTTGTATAATCCTTTGCCTTAAAATATTTGTTACCTTTATCTTTCAATTGCATGGAAATCTTTTTTTGTTCTTCTAGCGGTAGGCTAGTTATTTGGATCATATCGGGATCATTGGAGTCGTTTGTAGGATATGACGTTAAAACATCAGCGGTGGCGGTTGTTTGATCAGGTGTTGCCTTCTTCTTGTGCTTCTTCCTTTGCTTCTTCTTCTGATTCTTCGATAGATGAGCTTCATCATTTACTGGATTCCTCCCAGTGGAGTTCCCATCTTCTTCACCTTCAAGAGAAGTATGTGTCTGTTGCAAATGATGATAGTAATAGAAGGCACCAATGGCAGCAGAACCAGCAGCCACGGTGGCCACGATGGCAGTCCTGTTTCTGGTCAGGAACCCGCCAACAGGATGGTCGTTAGAGGACATTGCGAAATACACTCGAATGGTTATACTCTCTATATACAGGAATAGTTTACAAATACAACGTTAAGTAGTTCTGAAAAATAATTGTCTCATTTTTCCCATTGCTTTCTATTCTCACGACGCGTTTTCATCCACATCTTCTTGCAATCTCTATAAGCATCGAAGTACTCCTGGCACTGCGATTTGTCGAATGGGTTTCTCTCCAAGCATTTGCGACTCATCTCTGAGCATTCCTGACATGGGTCGTAGTACTCGCTGTCCCCCTTCATGATGAACTTGTATTTGTTTAGCCCCTGCACCGGGTCGTCCGGGAAGTACTTGTACGAGCCGGGATTCTTCTCGTCCGGCGTGAAGTTCACATCCTGCTTTCTGTTACTGTTGTTGCCCTTCTCCTCTGGTTGCTCTTGCTCTCCCATTTTATCTGCTGAAGTTTTGATGGTGAGTGGTAAGGGGACAGATCCGTTATGTTCATTAAATAAAGTTCATTCATTGGAAACGCGCTGAAAAACAATCGAGACAGCTTTGTCAACAAATGAGCACTATACAAAAAGAACCAGATAACTTCTCATGGTTGAAGTGAATGGATCGCCCTCTTCCAGGAAGACTACACAGCTGCTGACGCCGGAATCATTTAGTACTTTTGGTTTGAGTGCTAATGAACTATCCGTCTTGAGAACGGAACAAGATGCTAGTGATGCCAAAGCTACCAATGGGTCTCTAGCCGAACGGTATAAAGAACAATTATCCGGTGTCTTGGAGAGACCAAAGAAATTAGAGTTGAAACGGTTATGGTTGGAGAAATCTGGAGAGGAGATGAGGAAAAGTGTTTACAAGAACAATGAAAAAGAAGAGAATCATGTTGTGAAACCTGTTACAAAGAAACGTATACGGAAACCTAATATCCTACCAGTTGAATTATCATTAGATGGAATTCCTCCTCCTAGTAAGAAACTGAAAAAATTTACCCATTATATAGCAAAGAACTGCGAGACTGATCTCCATTTTGAGTTAAACAACCCTATATATGAGCGGTTTGATGAACCTTGCGAAGTGGCTCCTTCAAGAGAGTGTAAAAATGGAATGTTCACTGTTAGAATCACTCCTTATATAGATAGAACATCCACGACCTCTGGATTAATCTTCCCCAAGATTATAAGAAGGGCAGGACCGGGATCTCAACTTTTAATTGGACGTTGTGTGGACCAATACTATAAGGTAACAAAAGGTTTGCCCGAAAAATATCATCCTATCGTTTTCAAATCCAGAGTCGTCTCCAGAGTCCATGCTTGTCTTAAAGTTGACATGAATGGTAGATGGTACCTTTCTGATGCGGCCTCATCAAGTGGTACATTTGTTAATGGTTCTCGTATGGCTAAACCAAACACTGTATCTGACGATATCATGCTAACAGACCGTATTACATGTGTGCAATTGGGTAAGACTATGGATGGTACCACAGAAGAACATTTACGTTGTGTCAAGATGAAAATTGAATTGAATGATAGTTGGAAGCTGCCTAAGACTCAGTTTAGCACGAATGCTTTCAAAAATGTAAAAAAAGTCCTCTTTTCTGGAGATGAACCAAATGCCACTGACAATTGTTCCTTGTGTTTATCCAAGATAACGGAAGGCAAACCCATTTTCATATCGCCTTGTTCTCATCATTGGCATTATAAGTGTGTGAAAGACCTAATTACAGTAGAATATCCTTTCTTTTTTTGTCCAACTTGTAAAAATCAATTTGATTTGGAAAGTACATCGGATAATGAGGAAGGAGAGTCAGAGAGTGAAAGTGAGTCTGAATCTGATGACTGGCCAACGCCGATACCAGTGAAGCGGAAAAACTTATCACTTACACACCTAGAAGCGAAAGATATGGCAGCTCAACCTCCAAATATTCAGCGGTACACACCTGTTGAGAAGCCCTCTAAATCTTCAAAATTACTGAACTCCGAGAACCAACAGCAACGTTCCGTTAAAAAGGTTGTCCAGGACGTAAGGGAAGAGGATACAGACCATAAAATAAATGTTTGCATAGACCCAAAAGAATCCAATGATGCTCTTGTGGTCCCTAATACGCAAATGTTAGACCTTGGTGTATCGCTAGAAGACCCAAATGATAATGGTCATTGAACAGATCCCAATAATCGATTATCTAACTTATTCATTCAATCATTAATTACTTTTTTAAATACAGTTGATTACATATAATATAACCCACCATCGTACATCTAGCTACAATAGCTAGTAGGGAATAGCCCCTTCACCCCATTCAATTCCCCATATGTCCATCCACTTCCATCATCTCCTCTTATAACAGAAATAGTATCTCCAGCATTGATCGACATTTCATCATCTCCTTGGGCCACATATGGATACTTGGCGGTCATTGTCCTCGTGGGTAAAGTACTTCTTCTTGGTGGTGGAGCTGCAGGTGCATTACCTCTGTGGCTGCTCTCTTCAATTTTGATATATGTGGTTGGGACAAGTCCTGATTCACCCGTGGTTTCGTTCTTGATTTTGGTCCAACCAGATCCTGAGTCCGCAGCAAGCAGAGTGATAATATCTTGTGGGGATATTGTGATCTCATCAGAATCCTGTTTCGTGTATGCATAGAGAACCTTATTCTTATTAGTAGTGGCTGAAGTAGCACCAGTGTTTGCTCGCGATCTAGTGGCAATATTATTAGTTGCTGGAGTAGCAGATGACTCTGCAGTATAGATAGATGGTGCATCATCCGTATCATTATCACCATTGGAACTAAATACATCATGGCTGGATGGGACACCACTTGTTCGTTTCAAAGAACCAAACATAGATGACCTTTGACTATGACGGCGTCTAGCCTTTTGAACCTTAGTTTCAGGGTTCAATAGTGTCTCTTTGAATTTACTGAATAAACCAGATTTGCTTTTGGTCTTGGAAATTTCAATGTTATCTGTTGATAAATCCATCTCTGCAGGTACGTTGTTTTTAATGCACTCAATTGTAACCTGCGCCTGCAATTTTGCTGTCTCATGTGATGTAAACGGCGTTACTAAACCAAGATAATTCTTCATCGCATCAAAAAACTCTTGCGCACTCACTGTATCTTCTTTACTCTTAATCTCCTTCTTTTGGGAATTGAATTTACCTAATTGAGTAAGTTCAGTTTTGGTCGAATCATCTAATTTCAAATAAGCTTGTTCATTCTTAGCTAATTTGACTTTTAAATCTTGAAGTTCTACAGGAGAATTGACAATAAATTTTTCATCATCATGCCATACAGGGGAGGGTTTGTATTGGAAATCTGAAGGTTCTTTCCATTGTTTTAGATTATGCTTGATAAACATAGCTGTGCTCAAATGTGGTTTGTTTTGCTTGACAACTTCGTCTACGGTTTCCAATCTTTTAGTACAACGATCATTAAAAGCCTTTTCCACTGAAGTGGCTTTATTCCAAACATCATTCAAAAATAAAGTCTTTGCTTCATTTAAATCCTGTAATTGATCTACCACTTCAGGAACATCCTGGAAATAGTATTTGTCCTTAACTCTATTTGCAAGACTGACCTTTATCAAATAATCATTTTTAGCAACATTCATATCAGTTTCTTTACTATCTAATTTTTTCTTATTCTTATCAGTGGAAGTTTTTGTATACTTACCCCTAGCTACCTCCATCGATTGGCATGCATCATCATAATTCTTCTTAGCCCTCTCCATATCTTGGTAGATTTGATTTCTCTTATTGGTAACTTCTTCATTAAACCCATTGATCTGAGTTAAAGTCATATCCAATTTGGAATATAATCCACTCAGTTGGTTGGCCACTTCATTGTCCAAGTCAATTGATAACTTATTGTGATCCTTTGAGATCATTTCAGTTTGAGCCAATACTTCGTTCCATGCCACTACCCCAGCAGCTTCCAGGGAACCCGGAGTCGTAGTGGGTGAAGTACCGACAGATAGTGGTACAGAAGAAGAGCTCTTCTTAGTAAAATATTCAGACGTTAGTCTTGACAATCTCTCACTGTAGTCCTTTTCTAGTTTAGCTCGCTCTCTATAAAATTGTTCTAATTCCTTTAACCATTTTAAATTTGTTTGAACCCATGTGTGAGTGACTTTATAGGAATCTTTTAATTCGTTACCAATGGACAGTTGAGTACTCATCCTTTTCTTCGAATTGAGAGTTCTATAGTGTTATATTTGTATTCAATATAAATATATATTTGAATTTCTTTAGATACAATAGGAGTAGTGTTGATAAATTCTTGAAGTGTTCCCGAATTTTTCACATTGAAGATTCAGTTGATTTCAAGCAAATAATTGATGATTCTGATCAGACACCAAACTTAAGAAAGTATTCCCTCTTACTAAGAGATTATCGTACTGCCATCTACTAATTTACTTGGAAAATGGATCCTGGCAGGAATTATCAAGCCAACCATCCTCTGACGGAGCAGGAAAAGAAACAACAACAGTTTCGATTGTTCCAAGAGTCGTTACCTAAAGTTAGTCAATTAGCTTTTCAGATGTTACTAAATGAAATAGTCCCTCAAGCAATGGCAGTTGAGAACGAATTGAATGATCTTAATTCGCTTGAACAAACTGGAGATCGAACTTCAGCAGTAGAAGGAGAAAGAAAAGGAGAAGGAGAAGCAGAAAATATCCCAATTAACGATTTAAGTCTTCAGGAAAAGGAAGTAAGTAGCTACAATACAAATCTTAAGATACAGCCCTCACATAAGTTGATCATGGAATTGGCTGAATTGGAGGATGAGGAGAAATACAACAATATTTTAAAACGGTTAAGAAATATAGGATTTGAAATGGGGAAGAAAATGTGTGAAATGCTGGTCTTCAGTAATAACCCAAATTTACATTTTAAAGAAATGGATCTTTTATTGATTATGAAATTTATTTGCCGTGACGTTTGGAAGCAACTTTACGAAAAGCCAATTGATAATCTTAAAACTAATCATAGAGGAACATTTTATCTGATAGACTATAACTACAAACCCATTCAGGCATTCTCTTTGAGTGAAGAGGCTCCTGCCAAGGAACTTAAGATGGTTGAGCCATTTTTAGAAATCCCTTTAGGGCTAATTAAAGGTGTTTTGGCATCATTAGGGTACTCACCCGAGGAAGTAATTTGTATTTCATCATTTGTTGACAAGCCAGCTGACGATCGTCCCAAATATGGGTTTCCCAAAGGTGTAAGTTTTCATGTACAGGTTAACATGAAACCAAAATGATTTGAACCGTATACGTAACATCTCACTCGACTTTATAGATGGCCTGTCAGTATTTTCAAAATTGTTGAATCACTTGAAATATATATTTTGCTTCAAATGGAATATTCGGATATATAGAAGATATTATCTTTTCCTTCGTTGGCAGCTTAGGACAGAATTAAGCCCTGTTCAAACGATTAAAGGAAAAAAAAATCTTCAAGTGATATTATAAAACAAACGTCGTATTCGATAAATAATAGCCTACGTAAACTTAAAAATATATGTAAAAAAAATTGGAATAGTATCAAAGTAATTGACTCTTATAATTAACATTCTTAAAATGAACCTTTTCTGAATGTGGAGGCGGTTCTCGTCTTTGCTGCCGCTGTTGTTGTGGAAAGGTTTGTATTTGCTGTTCTGTTGTGGCGTCCGGCACAGGTTGGTCCAAATTAAAAGAAAAGGAATTATCTGTCATATTAGTAAGGTTTAAACTATTATTCGCAGCATTATTTGTAATTGTAACTGGTGTTTGGGGTAGTGTAGTATAATGGTAGTTGATTATAGGATGCTCTTGACCTAATGATGTGTCAAAATGACCTTCGTTTTGTTGCTGTTGAAGGTGTTGCTGTCCTTGTTCAGTTGTATCAACATTTTCCAGAGCAAATGGTACTATTGGTAAAGAACTTGACTTTGATTTTGATCTAGATCTTGGTGAAGATTGTTTCTTAGATTTCTTTTTCGATTTTGGTGTCATTCGTGGAGGAGAATTATTGGTAATCGGTGGAGAAGTTTGTTGGATCTTGGCACTGCCTTTACCCCTTCCCTTAATACCTCTATTTGAATTTTTGTATATGGATGCAAAATATTCCAATAGTTCTCTGTCCTTTTGAGGAATATTATCATTGGGATTCATTTCTGCCAATTTAGTAGTTAACATCTTCAGGGTATCTAAATGGAACCTATTCTGGTGCGCCTTCATATTACCTAATTGGGTAAAAGATCTGTTACAATTATCCAGTTTACAAATGAAAGGTTTCACTTTTTGATGTGTTAACAAATGAGCAGCAAGATTACCCTTTCTGGAGAATTTTTTATCACATAATTCACATTCATAAGGCTTTTCACCAGTATGAAGACGTTGGTGTGTTCTAAGATTACCACCTTGAGTAAACCTTTTACCACAATATCCACATTGATAAGGTTTATAACCAAGATGAGACCTAATATGGACTTCCAAATGAGTTGATTGAGCAAACAACCTGTGGCAATAGGGACATTTATGCTGCTTAGAACCTTCATGTAATGTTTTCGGTTTTTCAACACCGCCTATCAATTCATTTTGTGGTGGTAAAATATTTGAATGACTATCAATTAATAATTGTCCGTCCGGCGTTGTGTGAACTACTTCTGTGACACCTTTTTTCCGTGCTTGTATCATTAGCATTAACTGATCTACTTTAGTAACACCCAGTAATGGTCGATCATCCACTGCATTACCATCTATATCATTATTATCCTGAATATTTTGGTTGAATTCCGGTTTTAGTTCAATTTTCTGGGGTTGCTGTTGCTGCTGTTGCTGCCGCTGTTCTTGTTCTTCTAGGAATAAAGACCTTTCAGTTGGAGACAACTCTTGTTTAATGGCTTTGGGGATCTTCTTTGCGGGTTTTGTCACTTTATTTTTATTTGCAGTGGGAATATTCAGTGAATCATTATTATCATTTGTAGAATCCAACTCTTCAATACTTGTTAATGGGTTATTAAATGAATTAATATCTTTATTATTTGAGTCAGTTGATGTTGATGGAAAATGCACATTGCTGTTACTATTGCTATCTAATGTGTTTCTTAAAGATGAATTACGTCTCTTAAATTGGAAGTCTAAGTCTTCAGGGTTAAATTTCAATGAATTATTTCTAGACGATAATAGTAAAGTGTTTGAACCTGGTGGGAAGAACGGATCAAAATCATTTGGGTTTGACGATATAGATCCTGCGGATTGTCGATTATTACTATTACTAGTTTGGTTGGTATTTGAGAAAGGAATCAGCATTGGGGGTTTCATGCCCGCTACGCTAGAGCTTTTCCTTCTTGTTGGATCTTGTTGAGATTGAGACTGAGATTGAGATTGAGGTTGTGGTTGGTTTGCTATGCTTAAAAAGTCTAAATCTGGGCAATCATTCGAACCAAAATACAAGGAGTTTCTCTTCGATGGTGGTAACGACGAATCGTTTCTAGATGAAGTATCTTGGACCTGTTGTGATATGGATGTTGAAAAAGACGGAGTCTTGAATTTAGGAACAGAATAAGGGTCATTTGGATCATTAGATTGTTTTCTCATGGAAGGAGGTTGTGGTTGTTGGGACCATATATTGTTTACTATTGAAAACCCCCTTCCTATCATTGACATGTCAGGGATCTGTTGTGGTGGAATATCCGATATTTTTGGTAGTGTTGGTCTTTTTTGACCACTTGTAGTCGTAGTATTGGCATTATCACTTATATTTAAAAAGGAATTTATAGATGCATCTGTTGAGTACCTTGTAGGTTTGAAATTGGTAAATATTGATAGCGAATCATTCCTTTGTCCATTTTGGTTAGAAGGGAGTGTATCCTTTTCATGTGAGGATGAAGATGTTGGGTTGTTCATGTAATTTTCTAAACTAGCAGAGTTTCCTGAACTGGGTATAGGGGCATCTTCTGATTCAATGTTTTCCGTATTAGTAGCAAAGTGATCTTTATCCACATCATGTTCATTCTCTGATCGGGTCTTAGTATCCTTTTGATGAATAGTATCGTTAGTTATATACGATTCCCTGTTCATCTGCGCATAGACATTAATAGTATACACGTTTGGAATTCGTGTTATAAGCAATAAGTACCTTGTTGGTATTTGTTGGTTAATAATTCCTTTCAAGTGAGCTACATGGATCCTTTAGTTTGTAATGTCCTCTACTTTCTTTATTACTCGCCGTGATTCGGCCGTGTTCCAATTAGGGCTTCCGAATTTGGGTTTTAGGGTTTTAAAAGTAGGGCTTACAATTTGATTAGGGCTTAACAAATGCGGGTAACGAAGTATGATTAGAATAACAATAAAGGGTTAATCATATATATCACACTAGTGGTCCTTGACAATCATGCCACATACACACTACTATATAACACTTTTCTGAACGGCATTCGATTGCCCATTTCTTGAGTGGAAAAATATTAACGTTTCAGTTCAAGACCTAAGCATATATTTACTGTTTGCTACACTACCATTCTTCATCCCATGGATCTGCATCATTATTATCCCATCCATCATCTATATCATCATTCTTGGTTTCTTTTTTATTAACTATTGGGTGTCCACTGTGTTTTGAGGCTATACCTCCATTTCTCAAACTTGCCTTCTTTGTTGTCGGTATAACCACGTTCTTCTTATGGTGCAATGGCGAAACATATTTCTTTGGTTGTTCTGGTTCATTCAACTCATCATTCCAAGATTTGACCATATTTACTGGTTGATTAAAGAATTGGGAGGAAGATGTTTCATTATTTGCCAAGTTACCGTCATCGATATCGAAATCAGCCCAACCGTCATCGTCACCATTAACGACTGTGTTTCCAACATCAAGATTCCCATTAAATGGATTTGCTTCCATATGCGAGGGTAATTCTCCAAAATTTTCCTTACTTTCTTCCTCCTCTTTCAAGGAAATGTTGGTATTAACAGAAGTAATCTTCAAATTATTCATAAATTGTTCCACTAATTGAGTATCGTCTGTACCATATGAATCAAAGTCAATATCCTTAGATTTATCAATTTCCATATTGGCTTCTTGTAGTAGCATTGCTTGACTTTCAAGTTTGTTTAAATATCTTTCAAATAAATCCTTTGCCTTCATTCTTACTAGAGGATCTTTATCTAGTAACCCTGGTGCAATAACAGTAAGAATCTTATTGGCAATGGTAGAAACATCGAATAAACTTATAGCTTCGGAAAGACCATACAAGGAAGCCAACCTTGGTTTGATATCTGGATCCTTTAATGATTTGGTAAATGCGGTAGCAAGGATACTGGATCTACTGGATTCATCTAATTTTGATGACACCCTGGTGAGAATAATTACCGTCCATGTACGAATTTCAATATCGGAATCCACTTGAGTCTTTGCTAAGTACCTTAGCAGTTCATTGTTTAACTGTCTTTCTGTTATTGATGGAACGATTATTGGGATGGATTTCAATGTTTGTAATCTTAGGGTGGCGTCCGAATCTGTTAAACCTTGGATGAAATGAGGATAAATCTTACTGGAGACATCATTTGAATCCAAAGTATCAATAAGTTTAGGCAGATAAATCAATAATAAGAATCTGATTTGTCTATCTTGTAGCTTGAAACTTGCAAAAACCACTTGTTTGTATTGTTCATTGAAGTATTGATTTTCAAATGATAAATCTAGTAAAATAGCAATGAACGAAATTAATTTCGTAGCAGCTACTTTTGATAAAGATGCAGCGTTAGGGTTCATTTGAGAATTAATAAGGAGATTGATCATGTTACATAATTCAGGAATAATTAAATTCTCCAGAAATCCCGGTAACAAATTTCGTAACAAATCCCTTGAGTCTAGGAATATATTTTCCACATCAGTAATGACTACTAACTTCCCTTCAGGATCCTTGATATGGAATTCTGTAAATTCACGATGAATTGCGATCAATGGGTTTCCAATCCATGTTTGTGTATTATGTATCTTGTCAACAAACTTATCAATGGTCATATTACCCTTTTCTAAGGCTGAAGCTGGAATCTTCCAATCCTTGGGAATGGTTCCAAGAATACGGTTAATTAATTGAACAAGTTTAATGGGATCAATTAATTTCGAATCTTCGGGGCCCATAGGTATACCCATACATGCAGCATAAACTCTCAAGTTATTTGCGAAAGCGTATGGATCAACGTCCGTCTTCTTAGTACACAACTCCAAGCCAAAAAGAACACACTCACCTTTATCAGTCAAGTAAATGCTTTGTTCAGACAAAGTACCCAAAACAAACGCATCTAAAAACTTCAGAGTGGTTAATATTTGAGAAACCACTAAGCCCAATGCAAATTTATTTTTTGAAAACTTGGAAAGCTCAACCCAGGGAAAAGGTGATACTCTTTCTACAACAATAAAAGTTGCATTTGCATCTGAATCGAAAGTTTCCAATACTTTGCAAAGGCCTGGTATTTTTAGTACTTTGGACTTATGAATGGCATTTGAGATCAGAGGTGCATTGGTAGAGTTTGGTTTTGCCTTGAACGCAGTTATTGGTAAGGAATCTGATTTTCTGGTACCATTAAATACTTGCCAAAGTCCTGTTTCATGATTTGGAGTTTCTTCCAACGTGTATGGAAATTGAAAATTAGAGATAGACTTAAAGATGCTTGTAAAATTCATTATTCAAAAACGCGTTGTCCTTTTGATTCAAGCACTTGACATAAAAGAGGATGTTAAGAGTATATTGAATCTTCTTCAATTTTCTTAAACTAAATGAAACATATTCTTTTGTTTCCCAAGTGCAAGATGTATTGGTTCTTATTTGGCATTGTTGTTGTTGTTGAAAAAAAAACCTTACCCGGAGAATATAAGCTAAGCGCCTAAATCCTTTGACAAGCGTTATTGTTAGCTTTGACATATAAAGAACCTCATTGTTCCTAACATACCTTGTACTCTAATACGTTGTAACCGTGTGTAAGAAGCGTTTCAAAGTATTGTTGACTTTACCTACTTGCTGATCTAATTCAAACTGTGATCTAATGTTATGTAAACTTTAATATTTGTCTTTTCATTAAAAAATTTAGTATAACTATTTATTACCGTCCAACTGAATGTGAAGGCTACTTCTTTGTTCGTTTAGCTAGCAATGTTGTAAATCAGGTCGAAAAACTTATTATAGCTTAATCCACCATATTAGTACTAGAAGAATTACATTGTACACTTCATATGACAAAGGTCCCCTGATCCATTCATCAGTTCATCCACTTGGACTGGTAAGCATCATTATAATAATTAATTATGGAAATGTCTCAGGAAAGCTCTAATAGCCCCAAAATGCACTTGAATGTCTTATTTAATGGTAAACCAACTACATTATAATAATCACCCTCGATCTTCTCAATCATAACTCCACCTATGGATTGGATTTTGAATCCTCCTGCGACAAGAAGGCCATCCCCTGATTCCACATAATCTTCAAGTACACTCAATGGTAGTGTTCCATCAAAGTATACCTTAGTAGTATCAGTAACACGTTTAATTTGATAATTATTTTTAGATTTCCATTGAATTATTGTTACTGCTGTTACAACTCTGACTGGATCATCCGTTTCATAACAAAAATGTTTTAAATTACTCAATTGAATCTCTTTAATTTTGGGTTTTTCAAGTATTCTATTCTCATTGTCTATAATAATCGTATCTGCACAAATAATTAACTTTGGCTTGCAATTGGCCTCCAGTTCAGCACTATTCACGGAAAAGTCGTGTATGATACCTTGAGCCTTTTGTAACGAAGTTTCCTCCACATATCCTATTGGGTTGTCTGCATATATACTTTTGTCCAAATTTTCCTCGAAGGACGGTTTCATTATTTGGATATCTGCAAACCCCATAATATCATGGACAATCTCATATCTTCTCGGTGAGGAACTGGCAAGAATAATGTTGTATTTGGAAGAAATGCCTTGAATGGTCTTGCTGAGTGTCATTGCTAGAGGAAGTGATTATCTGCCTTTGTTTTTGTTAACGTTACTTGAAAGATATTTTATTGTTCGTCCTGGCGTGTTGAAAAATACCAGGAGAAGCTCGAATACCGATCGCTTTTGAACACAATTATTTAAGAAATTACCAGCTATGGAGAAAAGGCAACATGTTAGTGTTTTGATCTACTAGGTTGGGTCGTAAATCTGTACTTTTGATCATTTAAAAATAATGTGTAGTGTATAAAGTGATCTATTTTATATAATACAAGTTCTTTGGTCAGGTATTCTTTCCTATACATTAAATTGGGCGAAGATTCACTAATCCAATTCTGTCAGTAATTCTGTAAATTTTCTCAGCATTTTCTAATTCTGTTTTATTAGAGTCAACCTTCCTTTCTTCGTCTTCATCCTCATTTTCTTCATATTCCTTTTCTTCGTTATGGCGATCCTCCGTTGGTGTCGCAGTATCTGTTGAGGTATAAGCCGTTTTCTTATTCAAAGTAGCTGCATCTGGAAATGCTATCTCAGTCCCAAGGAATTTTTGCCAATTCCCTTCATAAACCTTGTCACCAATCTTAAACAATGGTGCTTCTGTCTCTAGACCTGAATACTGAAACATTGCAGTTCTAGGAAGCTCTGTTTTTTTCTTATAGCTTTTACTCGGTAGATCAACGCTGACATAAATTGTTTCTGTTTCTATTTCTGTTTCAGTTTCGGTAGAATTGGATGCATTATTGCCAGATGATCTAGCAACAACGTCTGCGTTAGAACCAGCTTCAACATTCCTCTGAAAATTCCAATCCATTTCCTCACCACCTCTTAAGAACTCAGTATTACCATTCATTGTCAGGACCCACTTACGTTTTTCGAATGGGATATCTTCAGCATCTTCCTCGTCACTTTCATTATTATCCGAGTTCTTCTTTGGTTTGATCAATTCATATTTATCAAGTGAACAACTACCGCATCTGATTGTGTTGCCCTCATCGTCTATGAAGTCCCTACAAGTTTTCAATCCTAATAAATTCAATCCCAACGCTATTTTACTTGCAGCATGAGTCACTAATAATATTGTCTCTACATTTGGGAATTCCTTCTCCACTTTGGCTATGAAAAGCGGCCAAAACCTCTTGCATCTATCAAAAATATCAGCTTCTGTCTCACCTTTATCACTAGGTATCAAACATGACTCCCATTCTTCGTTAATCATAGGTTTAAAAAAATTGTTCAAGACATCAATAGTAGCTGGAACTGGGATAACAGGTCTATCTGGTTTGTACCATTCCCCAATGCCTCGTTCTACAAGCACAGGAACTTCCAGAAGACCAGCAATTGGTTTACTTGTCTGTACACATCTGTAGAATGGAGAGGAAAAAATCAATTCAGGCTGGTTATCGATGGAGAGCAAGTAATGAGCCAGTTCTTTCGCTTGATGTACACCATGCTCAGCTAATGGAACATCGGAGTCGATACCAGTTGGTGGGGAAGGATATGGTCCTTCTGGAAGCCAATTGGATCTGTATCCATGTCTGGCGATGTAGATGGTTTGTACGGTCATTTGTAGCTTCTCACTGTCCTACCTTTCTAAACGTCTTTGTTTTTTTCCATTAATGACTGATCTTGTTTATTATCTTCATTCGACACATAGCGCCAATACGTTTTTCAAAAATCAACTAAAACTTCAATTGCACAGCAAACACACTACTTCTGAGGAACCTCAAAAAGACACATATAGTGGGCAGGTTAGTAATGGCACCAGTAGTTAGTAAGAGAATAAAGACTCTATCCGTGAGGAGGCCAATATTATACGGGAATACAGCAAAGAAGTTAGGTGAAATAAGACCCGCCAACGCACCGGTCGAGCATACTCATCTTTGGACAATATTCATCAAGGGTCCTCAGAATGAGAATATTTCATATTTTATCAAGAAAGTAGTCTTTAAGTTGCACGAGACATATCCAAACCCTACAAGAGTTATTGAACATCCTCCATTTGAGTTGACAGAAACAGGTTGGGGTGAGTTCGATATCAATGTGAAGATATATTTTGTTGATGAAGCCAATGAAAAGATGATAAGTTTTTACCATCGCTTAAGATTACATCCGTATACCATGTCAGCCACTGGTACCAAACTTCCTGGGACTGATATTACAATAACTGAAAGTGGAGAAGTCCGTTCGATATTTTATGATGAAGTAGTATTTAATGAACCTAATGAAAATTTCTTCAAGATCTTAATGTCAACACCTGGAAACCTTCTTCCTTCGAATAAAACAGAGGATTGTATATTTTCTAAGCAACTAGAGCGTGAGGAAATTGATAGAATTGACATGGCCATGGAAAAAGTGGATAAAGAAATTGAGGAATTGAAACAGAAACTAGCAGTAGGGATAACGGAATGAACTCATCATATTTATGCCGACTATGTCGAAGAATTCCGTGGCAGACAAATCGCAGTTATCCTGAATAAATACTACTTTCAGTGCAACCATAATGGTACGAGAATATGAGATATCAGCTTCAACGTAATTCTTTAGCTATATGAATACCTCAGGTAGGTTTTATGTATAATATTATATCATTAAGAAATTATTCATACGTAGTTTTTTCGTTTAAAATAAGTATTCGTTACAGATATCTAATTTTATTTGGGAGTCAAAGGTTGCCATGTATCTAGAGTTTTCTTTTGGATACTTGGAACTTTACGTTGGTCATCCCCCGGTGGAGATGTAATTGTACCCTTTTCCTTGATATTGACGGGAGTCTTGTTTTCATTGTTACTATTCAGTTCAGTTGTTGAGCTACTATTAAAGGGTGAGGCAGTTCCACTAGTATTACTTGGCGTAAGAACAAAATCAGTAAATCCTGGAGGTGGTACCTTCTTCCCAGGATTAGTCACTATAGATTTAACTTGTTGATCGTTTGCGAAAGTTGGTGTTACTTTGTTTAGAAGAGAGGCTTCTCTGGCAATTGATATGGAGGAACTTGCATTAGAAGGCGGTGATGATAGCGATTTCATAGCAGGTGGTGGTGGCGGACGTAAAACTGGCTTAATTTTAGGGGCATCTTCCTGCATTGGCGTGTTCCCCATCCTCATAGTTGGAGCCAGAGTTGGTGATTTAATTGATGGAGTTGTTGAGTTGGAAGTAATCGCTGATTGTGATTGCGATGTAGGTGTACTACTGTCAAAATCGAGTAAGCTAAAGTCTCTCGTTTCGTTTGATGCTAATCTTTGACCTATTATATCTTTGTCCTCTAATCCCAAATTAAGTAGTTGAGATGACCAACTTCCCGTTTCATCCGGATGTAATTTTTTATAACCTGCATATAAACTCTTGGAAAGCTCTAATTTAACCTTCTCATCTGTTGACATAACTCTTGCACGATAGGCTCCATAGACAGGTTTATGGTCACTTATGAGTAATGGAGCATCGGAATAAGCCAGTGGATGTAAGTTGTCCCCCTTATAAACAATTCTATCAGTCCAAGATGGTGTTCTTGCCTTATCAGAGGAATCATAATTATTTGTTCCATTATCATATTTATATGTCGGAGGAAATTTCAAAGTTGGTTCTCTAAATCCCTTAAAAACAGAACCTGATGAGATCTCTTGGCTTAATTGATCAAAACAGAGTAGCTTGTCCATGTAACCTTCACTTTTATTCGCAAGTGCTGCTCTTACTTCTTCATTTGGCAATGCAATTCTATAATTCATGTCACCTAACCAAACGATGGAGTCATGATGTGCTATCATCTTGGAACGAGAGAAACATATACCTTTCTCTATATTTTCGTAATCACTGCGACGTTCATCCAGGTTTGTCGCACCTGCAGACAAATGGCTATTAACAAAACAGAAAGAAGTACTACCATACTCAAATCTGATGGCAACTGCACCTTTATTACCTGCCATACCACCAAACCCAGTTTTCTTGGTGGCACCTTCCACTTGTTTAACATATTTTGCTTTATCAGCCTTAACAAAAAATAAAATTAAAAGAGACGTCATTTGTTCCACTCTTAGAAGTAGATATTTCTCATTGAATTGATTCAAACAATCACTTACAAGATTTTCCCAGAATGAGCCCTTTGAGTAATCTGCATTAAGGATTGAACCTGCTGTCAATTCAATGACTTCTTGTAAGCCAAGAACCACAACGTCAGGTTTGAACTTATCTCCAATTGGGAACAACCATTTGGATAGATCGGCTCTTTGATTTGTCCCATTAACATTGAAAGTGCCTGCAAGGATGTTAATGGTAGAGTAAGAAGTAAATTTGTCTGATTGAGCTTCAAGTTCCGAAATAACATAGTCACTTATTGGATCATATAATTTAACGGCATGTTGGTGTGGTAATCTCCCTAATAAGGTATCTATGTTTTGTTGTTTGCCCTTGTCCATAAAATTGTTAATGTACATCCTACTAACTGATTTTGTTGCATCAGAAAGTGCCCCTGCAAAGGACATTTTACCCTTTCTTGAGAATGATGATTTCAATGCATTTGTACCTGTATAAATTTGTGAAATTTGGTCACCATGATCAGCCCATAGTGTGTTATGTTTATTGACGAAATCATCTTCATCGATATAGGTGTTCCCTGAGATTAACTTATAATCTTCGAGAAAAGTTCTGAAGGCAAAAAATGAAATTGTTTGTTGTACTAAATTGGTTCTATCTAAACAATCCAAACAGTTGGTTCTAAACACGCCGAGTTGAGTGGATAATACTTTCTTCTCCTTAACATTGTAAACGAAGAAGCCGGATCTAAGTAATGATTGTGCAATTAATGGAATGACCTTTTTTACTCCCGAAAACCCCTCTTGTGCAGTCTCCTTATGAAAATCAAACTCAGTATAGATAACATCTTTACCTAATTTAAGATTCTTTGATCTTTGTAAATGTTCCTTATAACGTTGTGATAATTCAATTTCGGATGCCTTTGTTGACAACAAGTTCACAACATGAACAGGTCCGTATTTTTCAATTGAATTAATGAAATGTTTATCAAACACGGGTTGAGTGGCTTCCACGGATCGAGTAATTTGAACTTTTGGATTAATTAATGAGGTATCTTGTTCCCAAAATACAGGTATACTACCTCTTATTTGCGTGAAGGCATAACAATATTGACTAGAATACATGATGAATTCCGTCTCTACAAAATTAGCTACATTGGATTCATCATCCACCCCACGTGCATTAAACCTTGTTCCAGCTCTTTTCCAACTTTGTTTCGAAATGACAGTGACTGCAACTTTCAATTTCTTCACATATGTAATGAAAGTTTCTGCGAACCCACGAATGACAGTGGTCAAGAACCCCTCGTCATCCAGTATCTGTTTTGCTGTTGGGTCCAATCTATCTCTATATGTGATAATTTCCTGCATGAGGAAAGAATTCCACATGTATTCGTCTTCGAAATTATCGACGCTCAAAGAATGATCTTTGAAACCTCTATTTTGCAAACTGGAAGTCAAATCGAAATCTGAGCTAAAATAAAAGGATCCATTTGACAATAATCTTCTCAATTCAAAACATGGTTGCTTCGGTAAGGCCTCTTGGAAATCTGCCTGATCAGTATCAGGTAACACAGGGTACCCCGACGAATCAATCTCAAAAAAGTCCCACGTTGCGTCATTCAAACAGAAGAAATCCACAGCGAATATCTTATTGACAGTTTCACCTGGGATGGGTTGAGCCACCCTTGATTTCCCCGTGATGGCACCCACGAAAAGTAACCCGTCAATCTCGATTAATCCAATGAATCCAAAGACTTCATTGGAGGTTAAAGGTTGGAATCCTTGGCTCTTTAGTTCCTCCTTGGGGACTAATTCAATAGCACAGAATGGTTTTTCAGAAGGTTTGTCACCCACTGATTTCAGAATCAGTGCGTACGAGTTGGAAACGATGGCGAGTCGCCTTTCCGGTTTGGTGGAGAGTAATATATTCATACAGAATTCTATCAGGAGGAAAAAATCCAATGATTAGTTAGTCGCCTTGTTTTCTTTTGCACTTACTGGTTGGATGAAACAAGTGATTAAGCGTCTAATACATGTATATTTTTTTTCAATCTGACGTTGTTGTCCCTATTCGAGTTTGAAAAAAGGAAAACGGAACAACCTTTTCTAAGTACATACAAATATACGCGACGCTAAGAACAAGTGATTGACTAATTGTTTGATTTATTGTTATATAATAGTATTAAATCGTTTATATATAATAGTCTAAATAAATAATGTTTTAGGTTCTCAGTTGGATGGTAATTCAATGCCACCGTTGTGAATAATACTATTCACAGTAGATAGAATAGCTCTCACGGAGGCATCACCCACATCTTCTGAGACACCGATACCCCATTGGTAGCTGACTTCATCGGAAGATTCATTTGTTCTATAACGAATTTGGATGTAAGAAGCAGCTTGAGTAGAAGAACCGGAACCCAAGGCGTGTTCAGTATAGTTTTCAACAGCTAATTTGACGTTCAACAAGTTGGATAAGGCATCGACCATGGATGAAATTGGACCATTACCATTACCTTGAATTTCTACCACCTTACCGTTAATTTCTACTTTACCTGTCAAAGATCTTAATTCGTTGTTAACCTTTTGCACGTCATAATCGATCAGAGAGACAGATTTGTATTGTTCGTTATTGAAATTGTAAGTCTTCTTGAACAAGTTTGTGATTTCGTCAGCCTTCAATTCTCTTCCAACACTGTCGGCGTTATCTTGTACCGTAGTGGAGAATTGAATTTGCATATTTCTTGGAACGTCCAAACCTAGGGATCTTAGGATGATCCAAGCGGCACCACCCTTACCAGATTGAGAATTAACTCTAATGACAGCTTCATAATCACGTCCAATATCCTTTGGATCCAATGGTAAATATGGGATTCTCCATTGAGTTTCACCCTTAGCACGTCTCTTTTCTTGTAGGGAGAAACCCTTCTTAATGGCATCTTGATGAGAACCAGAGAAGGCACAAACGACCAAATCACCACCGTATGGTGCTCTTTGTGGGACGGGAATCTTATTACAACGTTCAACAACTTCAATGACTGATCTTATATCTGATAAATCCAAATTGGGGGAAACACCTTGTGTGTACATGTTCAATGCAACGGTAACCAAATCGACATTCCCCGTACGTTCCCCATTACCAAAGATACAACCTTCCACACGGTCTGCGCCTGCCAATAAACCTAATTCAGAAGCAGCTACACCACAACCACGATCATTATGTGTGTGAGTGGAGATACAGACTTTTTCACGTTCAGAGATATGGGTAGCGAAATATTCAATTTGATCAGCATAAACATTTGGAGTGGCCACTTCTACGGTAGCGGGTAAGTTGAAGATAATTGGGTTATCGACTGTGGGCCCCCAAGCTTCCTTGACGGCTTCACAGATTTGTACAGCAAAGTCACCTGGTGTATCACTGAAACATTCTGGAGAGAATTCATACGACCATCTGGTGGCTTGTTGTGTTGGATCATCCTTAGTCAATTTTCTCACCAATTTGGTTGCCTCGACAGCCTTTTGAATGGCTTCCTCTTGTGACATATTAAAGACTATATCTCTGAACATGTCACTTGTAGCCAAATATGTATGGATAGTGGCTCTCTTGGCGCCCGTCAATGATTCGACAGTTCTCTTAATTAGATGTTCACGAGATTGCACTAGACATTGAATACTAACGTCATCTGGGGCATTCTCGACGGCATACCTTGTGAAATCGAAATCTGTTTGTGAAGCAGAGGGGAACGAGACTTCAATTTCTTTGAAACCGATATCGATCAATTTATGGAAATATTCCTTCTTTTGTTCCACGGACATGGGGTCCGGTAGTGATTGGTTCCCGTCTCTTAGATCTGTGGATAACCAACGGGGGGCCTTCTTTATGGTGTTGTCTGGCCATTTCCTGTTGGTTATCTTTGGGGCTGGGAATGGATGGTACTTGGTAGATGGGTCCTTTAGCATGTTCTTGTAGGCTAGTGTTACTGGTTTTATTGTCTTTGAAGCTCTGCTGACGTGTTCAGCGAGGGATACAAGAGATTGTTTCACCATTCTTATAGACGGTGTAATTTGTCAGGGGGTGCGGTGGATAGTTAAGTTTGGTGGGTTAGCGGAAGAGGAGACAGAAGAGGGTAGGGTGTTGAGTGCTTGATGGTCATTGGAGTATTTATATTCACTCGAGGAAGGCAGTGAAGTGAAAAGTGACTCTTACAGCGCGAAAGAAAGAAAGACCGGTTCAGGTGCCGGCCTTTCGCGGACTGTAACGTCAGGCAGGGCAAACGAATGTTAGGTCTACGTTATAGTTCTCCAACAAGTAAGTGTGTATATACGTACGTAGGTGATGGCAGAGCAAACTCCGATCACCATTCAGGGCTCTTTTTCGCTGAGGTTGTTGTGGTTGGTTACGGAGCGTGAATTAATATCTAAAAGTCATTTCCCTTCTCTGAAGCGTAAATTTTTTTTTTTTCATGCTTATGGAAAAGAAATGAAACTTCGGAGATGAGATGAGAAGAGATGAGTCAATCGACAATTTTAGATAGTTGTATAATAATAGTATGATGCTGCTATATATTGGAGGTCTTCTTACTTTTGATCTTCAACTTGTTAAGAAACTTGCGACTGGAATCCAGAAACTTGTTGCTACGGTACCCAGCTTCAATGGTCTTGGACTTTCTCAGATCATGACCGGTCTTCACATTGGCGTTATGTTCCTCATTCAAATATCTAATGGAATCATTGATACGTTCCTGTCCGCCCAAAGACGTGGATTTCTCCAATCGCTGCTTATTAGAATCCGTGGAAGACCACATATTCTGCCTCTGGGAATCCACATCTTGAGGTGGTGGCTGCTGCTGTAAACTTGTATAATCGTAATCACTTATGTCAGTCATGATACTCTGGATGTCCTCCTCCTCTTCCTCTTCAATGATATAGTTCCTCTTGTTGGAATTGACACTAGACAAGAACTGTCTATAAACTTCCAATAATAACTTGACCACATGTTGCCTGGCACTAAAAATCATTTCCTGAGTAGGCGGCACCCCTCTCTTATAACAAACCTCGAACTTCCTCGTAATATCCTGTGGGAAATTACACTGCAGATCCGCCTCAGAAGAAATAAACCTTTCATAAACGGATTCATTCCAAGCCTGTAAATCAAACTGAGCCAATCGATCCTTAGTTCTTTCCCTCGTCGGCACCACGAACCTCTGTGTGGCTTCCAAGAACAACAAATTCTCCTCGCAATGGCAGTGACGCAGGAATTTTTCAAAATTCACTAACGTGTAAGGGACACTTTGGTTCCTCGGTAGGTATTGATCCGGCGTGCCGTTGACCTGGCATTGCGTTTTCAATTGCACGTCTTCTAGAATATCGTACAGTGTGGGTGGGTGTGGGCTGGTGGACATGCTTCGTTCGCTGCTGTTTTGTTGTGATGACCGTGTTGCGTTCTGAAGTTATGATGTTATAGGGCAGCGCGGGGACGTGACGTGACGTCGTTTGTTCGAGGGACAATGGGAGTTGAGAAGGGAAGGGAAGAAGAATACAAGGGTCCTGTCTTCCATGTCTCCAGGGTCCTTATATAGAGAATGTCTTCACAATGAGGTGTAAATGCGAATACAAAGAATGGCCTTTGCAGAGAAGAGGAATGTGCCCTGCCAAGAGAAGACGAGAGGAGAAGACGAAAAACGGTATTCTCCTCTTGTGACGTCTGGGTGTTACCCGGAGTTTGGTGTGCGGCGCTCGCCATTTCTTTGTGTCATTCATTCTTGCGAGGGCATCTTCTCTCTTATCGAAAACGTTAGCACTCGAGTTGGAGAGTGAGTGCCAGGGCCTTTTGGTGTCTGTCTGGTCCCTTTCGCTACATACATACATACATACATACATACATACATACTAAACATCTGTATAGACATACACACGAGTTACGACTGAATTGTAGGAAACTGTTGGAACTCGGTGGAAAGACCCATCCAACAAGATACCGAGCAACCAGCAACATCGACGTGTCCCATTATATCTGTGCGTTCATTTGCAGTAGCAGAAAACCAACGCTCGGCTCTATCCGAACTCGGATCGAGCTGTGGCTTCTCGGACACTGGCTGAAAAACTCGAAACGAAACAGAAAAGACAACAGTGATCGAGATTTTCACTTGGTTTCTGATGACATGGATGCATGCATACCGTACCTGCCTGATCAGTCATACTCAAACTCTATTTCAACGTCCAACATTACCATTTAAACGCAACTCTGTCCAGGCAACAAAAAACCAACATATATATTTCACATTCTTTCGCAACAGATATAGGAGTCACACAATTGAAAAAATGGAAAAGGATTCATACACGACTGAATTTGAGTCTCTCTTTGGAAGTAGCAACGAGCCAAACAAGCAAACAATAGACGCTTTCTCCGGTGAAAATATGATGGATGCCACTACCACCACAAGTAATAATCATATCAGCAACAGCAATAACCCCGATATTACTCTCGATGACGGAACTCCGCATCTACTCCTCGAGCAACTAGCTTACGTAGACAATTTCATACCTTCGTTGGACACTCAACCCGCCCATACCAACCCAGGTGATGACCCAAATTTCGATTCATGGTTCATGAATAATTTTAATTCAACTTCAAATTCAAATTCAACTTCCAATTCAAGCCCAAACACAATAATCAACAGTTCAAATTCATATCAGAGTATAAACTCCGATGAAAGATTGGCGCTAGAATTGAATGCCTTCGCAGCAGAAACTTTTATCTTCCCAGATGAAGACAAGCCAAATAATGGAAATCCAAATGATTTCCAAATGAATAATCAAAGTCCAGAAGATGATAATCTAATGGGCATGCAACCCAAGATACAAGGTCTTCATTTCCTCACGCAAAGAAGAAACAATTTCTTAGCATCACAATACGACCAATCGAAATCAAGGATATCATCCAAGACTAAACTCAACCCAAAAAGAAATAGTCCCACTCCATTGCAAGATCATGGGAGTTTTACTAATTTCAACATTTCCACCAATGAACCACCAACAGAAACTGGCACATCCATCTCCTCCACCATGGATACCCCAAATAGTAACATGACATCCGAGGCATCTTCCACATCCGTACCCAATATCCAAATGCCAGACTATAGTTCCATCTCTACATCCACGCTGGTTGCTTTGCTCCCGAAAGTGACAGTCCCACCTTCCGCATTCAACGCTTTACTCGATGCTGGTTTTAAACCAGATCAGATTTATGCCATTGCCGCCATCATGGCGTATCATGAGAAGCAGAAATTGAAGCTATCTAACACCTTTATACCAACAGACATTCAGCAGATGGAAGCAACACCGCAGAATGCCAATGCAACAAATTTGTTACAATTGTTAACGGGTTCACCAGCACCACAAAATGCACCTGGAGCTATAGAACCAGAAGTCAAGCAGCTCCAGCAGCAACAGAGCGAGAAGTCTGCTTTCAACACCGCATTATTGGAATCTGTCTTCGAATTAGGCATCAGAAAGAGAGAATCACCACCATCAGACCAGAGTGATGTGACCGATGAGCCATTGAAAAGAAGAAAGACAGAAATTAAAACTGAGATGAGTCCGAAACACTCACTGATACAAAGGTCTGCATCATACGATGCACCACAAATGACGACCTTGCTGCCGAAGAGAGCCAAGAGTGAAGTACAAGAAATAAAATCCACATTGAAGGAAAACCCTCATCAGAGGAAGAAAGTGAAGGAACAAGAATTGCAGGGCTCCATCAACGAATTAAGCGAATTGGCTCTTTCTTTGCAACAAAGGATAAATACCCTGGAGATGGAAAATAACGTCTTGCAAAAATTGGTCCATTCTAGTGGCGACATAAATACTTTGAAGCCCACTGATCAATAAGTAAAACTAAATTATGAATTCAGTAAATAGATCTTCTATATATAATAATATTATTATCATCATCATCATCATCATCAATTGTCACTGCTTTCACTTCAACTTAAGACAGCCAACACAACAATCAAGACAACCACAATTAATACAACCAACGTTATCATACCACACCTGTTCCGTTGCCTTTGATTTTCGTCAGCTCTTCTCAACTGTTCATCTGCCTTCTGCATATTACCTGATAATTGAGAAATATTCCCATCAATCGTATCCACTTGTTCCCCCTGTTCTTGCACTAGGGACCCCAATTGATGGAAAATGGCATTAACTTCCTTTACAGCTGTATGGATTCTTGATATTTGTTGTGAACGTTCTTGTTGAATAATTGTTTGGAAATCAACATCATCACCTGTTTCCCTTCGTATCTGCTCCTGACTTTGTTCCTGTTCTTGTATCAGTTGTTGTTGCTGCTGCTGTTGCTGTTGTTGTTGTTGGTTGTCACTCAGCAAAGGAGTTTGTTCAGTCACTTGGATGGAAACATATTTCGAATCCTCATCCGGTCGTATGGCTTCAGATGTGGATTTTAGGGGAAACAAGAGAATCTTCTCCCTGTATGACCTTTCTAAATCGTTCAATTCCATCTTCAAAGTCTTGAAATCGTTAAACAGTTTACTTCCCTCTGTAAAGGATTCTCCCCAATTAGTACCAGTGATACGATCACGAAGTTCATTACACCGGGGCAACACAACTGTGCCAATCTTTGTTCGTACATCTTGACCATCTCTCCTGGTTCCAATACATAGGGATTCCCTCCTAAGGATCCCCACTTCATTGGCAAATGATTCGATCAATCCACTTAACGTGGATGGTTCAACTTGTGATTGTGCAGTTTTGCCCGCTATATTGTTTAAAGGTTGAGAGCGTTGCGCCTCCAGATCATAAAATGACATATCCTGTTCTTGCTTCCTTGGTTTCTTCTGGTTCGTGATACTTAATCTTAAAACAAAGTCTTGTTGAATTGGTCAACTTAGTTGTGTCCGGCGATGTCATAGCGCGAGTGTATCTGTCACTTCAAGATCTTGATTTTAACCCACGTAGACACAATTTTATCAAGATACCCATTCGAATTCAATTTTTTACATAATACAATTAATTAATAAACTCCAATCCCAGTACATATATATAGATATAAAAATATTACATTTCCTAATAAAAATTCCCATTATTATTCAAATTATAATCATAACTTGGTGGGTTGTAAGCGTTGGTATTATTATTATTAGCATTGACATGACTGTTTGGTATCCCTCCATATGGTTGATACACGTCATCATTGGGGTATGGGTTCCTAGCTGTATCCGTGTAATATTGTTGTGATGACACTGCAGCAGGCGATGCTCCAGCACTCGTATCATTTGCATTGCTACCTCCGCCACCGGTCCATCTACTTAAGAATGAACCCCTTGTGCTCGTCAATGATTTCTTCCTCCTTGCCTGAGACTTAGCCTTTTGCTTTTCCAAATCGAAATCCTGTTCCAATTCAAACACCTCATTCTTATCATCCCTTTTATTGCCCGGTGTTCTCTCATCATAAAACGAATCAGCTTGTCTATTATAATAAGCAGATTCCGGTTGTTGTACCGGTTGATAAACGACTTGTGATGGCATTGCCGGATTATAATTCTGCTGTTGTGCCATCTGTTGTTGTCTCTGCGATCTGGAAGAGGAAGAACAACACCAGCAAATAAATGATCCAATACCAGTAACACCCTGTCTGAAACAAGTCAGGAGGGCACCTATGAGCCATAGTCCCACGATGACAGCGAGACATATACCTACGATGGCGATGATCTTGCATGGTTTGTCGTTCATGCATGAGTCCCAATTTTTGAAACTTTTACCAGTGTTTACTATATCATCTGTCCATGCTCTGGGGAAGAGCGTTTGCTTAATTTGACAGATATTCATGCCTGGTTAGTGGGTGGATTTGTTGTATATTTGTGGGCTTGTTTGCGTTAATTATGCTTTTTAAGTCTGTGTTTTTTGGTAGATGCCAGTTTTTCGAGATCTACAAACAGTTCCGATAATTCTTCGACAAATACATAGATGGATAATGATGTTGAAATAGTAGGTTTTGATTGTAATATAGTATAATATAATATTGTATAGTATAATTTAATTTAATTTAATTTAAATATATTCAACAAAGTCGGATGATGAGTGAAGGGATGTGATGGAGATAAAAAGATGAAATAATAAACACACGCAAGAATGATTGATTAATTGATTGTTTGTCTGTCTGCTTGAATAACTAACTAACTTACTAAACAATTACGCAACAGCCACCACCGCTGCTGGAATCAGCGCCTGAAGTGGAAGCTCCACCTTGTTGTTGTGTTGTTCTTGCAGGTTTGGATTGACCTTGAGCTTGTGAATTAGATTTAGAGGTAACTTTAGCTCCCTTTGCATTTTGTGGTGAAACGGATCCCATTCCTTGTGCCTGATCAGCAGCTGCGCTTTGTTTACCTCTTGCGTTGTTATTATTAATGTTATCGGTCAAGTTGTCTATTCTATTTGTATTATCTTGATTATTGGCAGATATTGTTGGTGAAGTAGTTGCTGGTATATTCGATATACTTGTGCTTGCAGCATCTGCCGAAGGTTGTGTGTTAGGGTTTGTATTTGTGGTATTATTATTGATACCCTTTTCGTTATTAATAGCAGCATTTTTTTCAGCATCTTCATTGGCTTCATTAGTCTTATTAAAGGAACCACCGTTATCTCTAACCAATCTTACCAAAGTATAAAACGCTTCTTCCACATTGATAGCTTGCTTTGCAGATGTTTCCAAGAATGGAGCATTCATTTGTTTAGCCAAATTAACACCAGATTGATAAGGAACTTGTCTTTCATCTTCCAAATCGGATTTGTTTCCGACAATGACGACAGGAATATAATCTGAGTCCTTAACTCTTTGAATCTGTTGATAATAGGTCAGCAGTTCCTCGAAGGAGTTCTTGGAGGTGACAGAATAGACCAATAAGAACCCTTCCCCGGTCCTCATATATTGTTCTCTCATAGCCGAGTATTCTTCTTGTCCAGCCGTGTCCAGGACATCGAGCACGGTGACCTTGTCATCAATGACCACTTGTTTCCTATATGAGTCCTCAATGGTTGGATCGTATTCGTCGACGAAATGCGAATGGATTAGTTGTATTGTCAATGCGGACTTACCGACACCACCACCACCGACGACTACCAATTTGTATTCCCTGATGTTGGACTTGTTAAGAGACATGCTACTTGTTGCTGCTGTGTTGACTAGTTGTTTGCTTGTCAGTTGGATCACTTACTCTTTTGTATCTGATTTTCAATCAATAACAGGGGTCGGTCAGTACGAATTGTGTTGAGTTGCGTTCCGATATATACCGTGTGATATGGCTTGATTGAGTGTGGTACGTAGCGTGTGTATGGTACGAACGTAAATCCCAGAGAGCTGTTGATGATCACGCTAGATTCACACACACACATACTCATCCACTCTCTCACAGACCCTACAATGGCTTCCTTGTTTCCTTGTTTGTCTCTCTGTCAGAGGAAGAAAAAAAAACCCAAGAACTGTCGTCTCCCACGGGTCCGCGTCACAAATTAATTGCTGTCGCCCGCTTTCCCGGTTCCGGCTATGAACTAATGACCTGCAAACAAAACAATGTGTCTCGAGTGATGGGATACAGATACATGGACAGATATATAAACATATACACACATTCTCTCTCTCTCCAATGCCTCAATTGCAACACACCATCCGCTGCTAATGTCCCAAGACACCTCCCTCGCAGACACAACCCTCATCAAGGAGGAAACGCACGCTTTGAAAGCACGTCCACCAGTGACTCCACCAGCAAACGCCATCCGTGACAACCTGAAATCGCTGGTCGCAGGTGGTGTCGGTGGTGTCTGTGCTGTGCTAACGGGCCACCCGTTCGATCTAATCAAAGTGAGATGTCAGAGTGGACAGGCAAGTTCCACCATTCACGCCATTAAAATCATCTTGAAGGATGCAAGAGCCATCCCGACTTCAAACATGCTGGTCAACTCCGTCAAGGGGTTCTACAAGGGTGTCATTCCACCATTGCTCGGTGTCACCCCAATCTTCGCCGTGTCTTTCTGGGGGTACGATGTCGGGAAGAAAATAGTCACTCGCAGTGACTCTTCTAGCGCACAATTGACAATGGGTCAGATGGCCGCAGCTGGGTTCATTAGTGCCATCCCAACTACATTGGTGACGGCCCCCACGGAGAGAATCAAAGTGGTGTTGCAAACCGCGGGTGCTAATTCAAAGACTAGTTTTATTGGGGCCGCAAAGAATATTGTCAAGGATGGTGGTGTGAAATCCTTGTTTAAGGGTTCTCTGGCGACTTTGGCTAGAGATGGACCAGGTAGTGCCTTATATTTTGCCTCATATGAGATCTCAAAGAAATTCCTGAATGATAGGAACGCCACCGCTGAGAGTAAGACTGGGGAGGTTAATATCGCTAACGTTTGTCTGGCTGGTGGGATCGCAGGGATGTCCATGTGGCTTGTCGTGTTCCCCATCGATACCATCAAGACAAAATTACAATCCTCTTCAGGAAGTCAATCTATGGTTGCTGCCACGAGAGAAATTTATGTCAAGAGAGGAGGTATTAAGGGGTTTTTCCCAGGGTTGGGACCTGCATTGTTAAGATCATTCCCTGCTAATGCTGCTACTTTCTTGGGTGTGGAATTGACTCACTCTTTGTTTAAGAAATATAACATTTAATTTCCTATATATACTTTAACGTTACTTTAACTTTGAAAATTATATAGAACAACATATTTAAACATATTTATCTAGTAACGCTAGTAGAAATCATTACATAAAAGGAAAAAAAAACATAAGGTTGATCATACCAAGGCTTCCCAACCCTTAGGTTTCTTCAAGTGGTTCACGTTGTAGTATTTAACACCACATGAGAAGGCATTCCATGTGAAATCATGTTTTGGATCACAGGCACATTTATTTTGTAATCTTAGAGACTCATCTAATGGACATTGATGGAATGGAGCATGGAAATAACCTAAATCACCAAAATGATGAATTTCATTACGATCAAGGAATAAAGCTGCAGCAATGGAATGCACTGGAGCATCCCCCCATCTTTCATAAAAGAACCCACCATTCTTATCTAGGAAATCAAAATAAGCAGTGTATGCTGGTCCTCTCCAGAAATTCAAAGAGGCAATTTCAAAATTGGACCAAAAATGACAGGAATTGTATGATTCACCTTCATCATCACTCACAAAATCAAGCATACTATTCTTATTCAAAAATTCAGGATGTAATTTCAAGAATTCCTTAGTGGTATCCCATAAAGTTGGAATAGTATCCATATATTCATGAATACTAATGGTGAACCCGTATTTCTTACCATTATCAGCCATAAATTTAAAAATATCATAATCAATGTCACAATGCAACTTAATATCAGGTTCCACTCTCCAATACCAATCATATTCATCTAATAGAGGATGTCTGTAAAAGAACCCACTTTCAAAACGACACATATGTCTATAAGAGATAGAATCACCATAGATAATCTTCTTTTCTCTCATTTCATCTCTCACTTTAGCGGCTTTATCTTGATCAATCCAAGGTGGGAAAGACCAATGCTCGTGTGGCACAACACCATACTTAGTCTTACCACTAATTAAATTACTAGTAACATTCTTGAACTCATCAGAAAATTCAGCATCGTTTAAGAAAACCCAATCATATTGAAACTTGTGATTAAATCTATCCTCAACAGCCTTAATGGATTCCACTAGTGAATATAAATCACTGTTTCTGGCCAAAGTAACAAAAGTAGCCTTCTCCTTAGGACCAGTATATTTAGGATAGTCAATTCTCCTGTACTTGTACCCGTTCTTACCCTTCACGGAAACACTAACATCACTGGTGAATCTAGTGGAGCCAATGCTATCGCTTGAGGAAGAGGCACCATGGAAGATGACAAACAGAGTGATTGCTGCAATGATGCAGATACCAATACGCTTGTAGAACTGCTCTCTACCAGGGGGGATAGAGAATTTGGTCATTTGCTGCTAGGGGTCTGTTTGCTGGAAGTGAGATCTGGCAGAGAAGTCAAGACCAGAACTGTTTTATTTGCCTTTTCAGTATTGTCTCGCAAATCCTCGTGGCGTTTTCGCTCGTTTATAACTACGTACGTGGCAACAGTCGAGGTTGCCCGGAAAACAGCGCTGCATTGACACTGGTTAATAGTTCATCTTTGCATGTATTCGCTCATGAATAGTAGCTTGGCGTTGATGTGATCCCTATGAGGCTGGTAGTAGATGAATGGTTCCTGGATCTTATGGTTTTGTCTTTGGTCGAGGAGGGCAGCGCTACTCCAAGGTCTCCGAAGGTCAGGTTTGTAGACGACCAACTTTTCCAATTAAGCTATCAGACACAATGGAGGGCGCCTGTACTTGACTCTTTTATTACTTTTATACTTCTTGTATTTTATAAGTTGACGGTCATTGGAGAACGGTTATTTCAAATAAGAAGCTCGAAAATGAAGATGGCGATTTGTCTACAATACTTAACCACTTCTAAATCTACTCCTCCCGAATAAGAATGAGCAATCATCCTTTAATAATAGTGAGCAGAAGGTTCCTCTCCTCCAACACTCGGGACCCCTTGAAGATTTTATTTTTTGGAACAGATGAATTCAGTAACTTATCACTCAATGCCCTCCATCAGATAAAGACACAGCATCCGGAGACTATCGAACACCTCCAAGTGGTAACAAAACCTTCCAAATGGTGTGGAAGACACCATTCCACACTATATACGCCAGCCATAACTCCGTTTGTTGAGTCTCTCCCAGATATGCCAGCACCCATACCGTACGAACCAAAGATGTCCAATGTCACAGCAGAACTGTCCAAAGTTATGGAAACACAGGATATCAACATGATAATTGCAGTGTCTTTCGGTCATTTGATCCCGGCCTCTTTGATAAATAGCTCCAAATACGCACTTAATGTTCATCCCTCGTTATTACCAAGGTATAAAGGCTCGTCACCTTTACAATATACGTTATTGAACAATGATACGTTTACTGGGGTTACCGTGCAAGAACTGCATCCAACCAAATTTGATGCAGGTAAGTGTGTGGCACAGACGGATCCTATAAAGTTGGAACCATTATTGAAGGATCATGATGCGACGCTCACTCCAGGCTGGGAGACTAGATTGTTGAGGGATAGATTGGGCCGCATTGGTGCCGATTTATTGAGTCGTGTTATCCTCAATGGGACATATCTTCCTGGGTGTTATGAACCCGTAAAGGGGAAATACGAGAAAAATCTGGCCCCTATGATTAAGAAAGATATGTGTAAAATTGATTGGGGGAAGAACGACGCTTTTGAGATAAGCAACAAGTTCAATGTCCTTGGGCCCGTTTTCACTTTTGTTAAATCTAAAAAGGGTGAAGTTAAGAGAGTACTCTTCCATGAGGTAAAATTGGTCGAGTATAATGAGAAGAGTGATTCATTACTATTACGGCCTGGACAATTTATCCATCACCAGACTCAAAACGCAATATACGTTAAGAGCTTATCTGCTGGACGGATTTTGAAAGTGAAGAGACTACAATTTGAAGGGTTTGCCATAGAAGACGCCAATTTGTTTTCTAAAAGATTAAAGAAACGGTGCGGCTACAAAAATACGGAGGTTATGGAGCAAACGTTTGTAAATATTTTGAATTAAACGTATATATTTCAATCCATATAATTGATATAAATCCACAGTTTATATATTTTTCAGTCAGGTGACAGAATTTTGCCGCGCAAACCTCCCTTAGGAAAATATCAAAACAGCATCTTAGATTTAGATCGCTGCATTGTTTGTTCCAAGTGAAATTGCTTAAACCTTCTAAGAGGGACTGCTTTGCTATAATTCGCACCAGTATCTACAAGGATAAAGTCGCTATTTAGTTGCAATGGATAAACCCTTGATCCCAGAATCAAGAAAGTCCAGAAAGGCCACGAGGTCTTCACCAACCAAACCTTCTAAAAGAAGTTCTTCACCTCCCTTTGAAGCCTACAAATTTGAAGAACCATCAACATTTAGAAAATTTGCATATGATGCTATTTTATTTTTCCTAACGAGTATCTTCCATTGTTTCTTCCGTGAAATCAGATCTCGTAATAGTTACAAAATTCCAAGTTCAGGTCCTATTATCTTTGTCGCTGCACCTCATGCTAATCAATTCGTAGACCCAGTGATCCTAATGGAACAAGTTAATAAACAAGTCAACAGAAGAGTTTCATTCTTAATTGCCGAAAAATCTTTGCATGAAGCAGCTATTGGGTTTTTTGCACGTTGTGTTATGGCAATTGGTGTTGTTAGACCTCAGGATAAATTAAAATTGGCAACGGGTAAGATCACGATTGATCCTGAAAACCCAAGAAGAGTAATTGGCCAAGGAACCAAGTTTTTACAAGATTTTAAACCAAGGGGTCTAATTGGATTACCTAAATCATTGGGTAACGCTGAAATTCAAAGTATTGAAAGTGATACATCATTAACTTTGAGAAAAGAATTTAAGACAATTAAACCAGAGGTGAAAAGATTGTTAACCAAGGGAACAACTTTTAAATATGCAGATAAAGTGAATCAATCCCTTGTGTACCATAAAGTTTTTGAACATCTAGCAAATAATGATTGTATCGGGATATTTCCAGAAGGTGGCTCTCATGATAGAACTGATTTGTTACCAATAAAGGCAGGAGTTGCTATAATGGCATTAGGTTGTATGGATAAGCATCCTGATGTTAATGTGAAAATTGTCCCATGCGGTATGAACTACTTCCATCCTCATAAGTTCAGATCAAGAGGGGTCGTTGAATTTGGTGATCCTATTGAAATTCCAAGAGAGCTTGTTGAGAAATACCATAACTCTGAAACTAATAAGGAAGCTGTTAAGGAATTGCTTGATACCATTACAGAAGGTTTACGTGCAGTAACTGTCACTTGTGTCGATTATGAAACTCTAGTGGTAGTTCAAGCTATGAGAAGATTATATTGTACCCAATTTTCATCTAAGCTACCTCTCCAATTAGTTGTTGAAATGAATAGGAGGTTAATAAAGGGTTTTGAGACGTACCAAGATGATCCTAAATTGATACAACTAAGGAAAGATATAATGGAATACAATGCTCATTTAAGACATTATAATATACCTGATCATTTGGTGGAAACAGCAAAGTATAATTTTGCCAAGAATTTAGGGTTATTAGTTTACAGAACTGTGTTTATTTCTATTGCATTTATCCTTTCCCTACCTGGTATCATTATGTTTTCACCTGTTTTCATCTTAGCAAATAGAATATCAAAGAGAAAGGCTCGTGAGGCCCTTGCAGGATCCACTGTCAAGATTAAAGCAAACGATGTTATTGCTACTTGGAAAATTCTTATCGGTATGGGATTTGCCCCGTTGTTTTACAATATTTGGTCAATTTTGATAACTTATTATTTTAGACACTCGGCAGTTACTAAGAAATTTATTTTCATAGTATCTTACATATGTTGTGTTTTGGTAACGTACTCTGCATTGATTGTTGGAGATATTGGTATGGACATCTTTAAATCTTTGAGACCATTGTACTTATCACTGACCTCACCAAGAGGGTTAAGAGAACTACAAAAGGAGCGTGAATCCTTGACAGTAAGAATTATTGAAGTAGTTAATACATTTGGGCCCGACTTGTTCCCAGGATTTGATGGTGAGGAATTTACTAATGAGTTTACTATAGACGAAGAAGCTGAGGATAGAAAGACCATGGAGCTAAAGAGGAGAAGGTTGGTGAGGAAAAGAAAGGCAAAGGAACAGAATCGCAAACATGAACTATTATCAGAGACCGATGACGAACGTGTTACGGAATCCGATGCTGTTTCACTTGTTAATAGTGACAACTCCCTTTCAAATATTCCAATTTTTTCATCAATGAGTGGAATTAGATCGGAGACCTCAATCTCTCGTTCAAACTCTTCTATTTCAGATTTTGAGAGTGATGAGGACGCCTTAATTGGAAAGAGTGACCTTGCCGGCAAGATTGCACAAGCAGTCATGAATAGGAGAGCAGATGTAGATGAAGAAATCGGTGGTTGAAAATAGAAAATATCTGTATAAACCATGTAAAAATTACAAGAAAATATGTATCGTTATAGCGTATAATTTGACTGACTATATTGTTTTCCAGATAAATTGTTTTATTTTGAACTTTCGGGGTAACAGACCTTTCTTATATTTTTTTTCTGCGAAGAGCACAATCCTCTCAAAATATTATTCATAAAACGTTGTTAGACGTTTGACACTAGTTCATTCGAACTTGTCAATTCTACCGTCGTATCGAACCTGAACCTGTCATACTCAGTCAACATTATGCCATTACCTGCCACAGGATTTGTAAAATCCCAATGGGCCAATAAGAAAGAAGCTGAACGTCGCAACAGATTTGGCAGAAAAAATAACAGATCGTCGCCTATTTCTACCACTACTGAAGGAAGAACTATGGAAAAGATCTTTGGGAGGGAAAACACCAGTCGAAGAATCTCAAATTCAGACAATCTTAATGATTCCGTTAAAGCAGCTGAAAGATTAGAAAGGAGCGAATCATCAAAGCCCTCTATAATATTATATGAATCTAGTTCAAATGCTAGGCCGCCAGCATTGCCTATTTTACCCCTCCAAAGATTAAGAATATTGAAAGAGAAGCAAAAATGGAGGGTCGCTAAGGACTTGCGACTTCTGAGCCGTCTCCCATCTCACATAAGCTCAAATACTTCAGGATCCTCATCCTTGGCATTACTAGATTCTGAAAGTAAAGCTTCTGACAATAGTGAATCCATTTTATATCATAAGTCATCTACTCCCTCACCTGTTAAAAAACTATCTAGCAATAGGTTAACGAATCTTTCCTCCACTCCATCAACATCTCAAGAAAGCAAGCTCATCCGCTTAGAATCATTGAGAAATAAATCTACAAGAACGCCAAGAAAGTATAAAGGATCCGTATGGTCTGTTGACTTTGATTATGATGTTCCAGAATCCGATATAGAATCATTTGATGCTAATAATGCACCAACAGCTTCTATCGCCAGCAAGGTAATCGTAGATACCTCATCACCAAAGTCTAATCTACTGGCGCAACGAATTCCCTCAGTGAACTCTAAAAATTTAGATACAAATCCAGTTTCTGATATACAAAGGAAAATTTTACTGAATGGATCTGCTAAAAGTCTGGTGGAAAAACCAGAAAGCGCTAGTGGTGCTCCAACCATCCTACCCATTATACGTAAGAAAGATGAAAAATTAGGAGATACTAATAGTAATAATATTGTTCTTCCAACAGTCGGCTTTAATTTCCTTACAGAAAAGGATACACCGTCAAAGAAGTTCACGTTGGATGTTAAATCTAAATCGTTAGAGGCGCCTATTAAAAGTAGCTTGGGGAAAAAGCCCAAAGCAACATCCGGATTAAAGTTTTCCTTCCAACCTACGAACGAAGATGATAAGCACTCTGTTCCAATCCTTCCAAAACAATCAAGTTTGAAAATGTTGCCAACAATGGAATCTACAGGAGGGCTTTCTTCTACACCCACCAACATGTCATCGAAACTGTTATTTTCATTCAATCAACCTACAAAAGAAAATCAAAAGGAAGATGAGCTGAATGAGGAAGAAGAGCCAAGAAGAAAGAGACGGGCTCCTGCTGGAATAACAATTGATAGGACAAAGAAAAGTCAACCAGCATTTTCTTTCAGTCCCCAAACTAGTTTAGAGAATAAGGGCAAAATTGAGAAGGAAATTACATTCTCGCTTCCTAAAGAAAAAACACCAGAAGTAAGTACAATACAAGAGACGACAAAAGTCAAACCTTCATTTTCTTTTGGTCCACCAGCTGGTAGTTCAACTAAGACTGATGTGGTTTCAAAATCTAGCACGTTTTCATTCCAATCAAGTGCTCCTGCTGGAGCAGTAACTGCCCCCTCCACTGATGAAAAAAATGAACTTTCAAAACCAGCATTTTCTTTTGGCTCGGTTAAACAAGCAGAACCTCTTGCTACAAATGAAAAAGAGGCTCCAGTTTCGAAACCGTTATTTTCCTTTGGGAAAGCAGCAGAAAATCCTTTATTAAGTAAAAAGGTTGAAGTGACAGCAAAACCACCGTTTTCATTTGGAACAGTTCCAGCTAAAGATGCTGGGTCCTCTAAACCTTCTTTTTCTTTCAATTCAACCAGTGCTCCTAATGTTACAGATACATCAGCTAATAAACCAGCATTTACTTTTGCTAGCACAACATCAAATAAAGAGACAGAGGTAGCTCAAAAAGCGGCATTTACATTTGGGAAAGCCTCGGACACTAAGGAACCAAATGTACAACAGCCACAAAATTCATTCTCATTTAACAAGCCATCTTCGGAAGCATTGCCTAGCAACACTCCAAAGGAATCCAAAGGGTTTTCATTTGGAGCTGCAACATCTAAATCATCTACTCCATTTTCTCTTGATAAATCAACTAGTGTAGAAACGAAGCCAGCTATATCATTTGGTGTTACACCGACAACTAATGCCGTAACATCGACGCAGGGATTCTCATTTGGTAAAGATACTCAAACTCCGACTTCTGGATTCTCATTCAATAAGCCAAATGTGGATAAATCAGCCAAAGAACTTGGGGTTAGCTTTAATCCTCCAAAGCTATTCTCACAACCTCCTAGTTCTGGATCATTATCACCTGCTGGAAACGCCAGTTCCATCTTTAATAACAAACCTCCGGTTACAAATCCCCTTCTTGGAACAGCATTTGGTAATAATATTGCTAATACCGCGGCACCAGCTTCAGGGGGGTCAGTATTTGGTAACACTACAAATGCTCCATCATCATCTGGTTTTAGTTTCAACTTTGGGAACAAAGGTCCCCAAGGAGGAACGGCATCAAACTTCTCCTCATCATCTGTTTTCAATTCAAATACAAACAATAATTTGATGGGAAATGGTATGTTCAATGGTGGGCAAAATACGTTTCCAAATCGGCAGCAACCTGCAGTCCCACAAGCTGCAATGGCGCCACAGCAAATGCAGTTTCATCCTTCTTCAACTGTAAATATGAATTTTGGTAACGTAGGAAACGCTAACCCAAGCGCAATCTTTTCGGGGACTTCACAGGCTCCACCTCAAATGGGACAACCAGCGCAACCAACCTTGAGACCTATTGCCCGAATGAGACAGAGGAGAAGATAATTAAATGGTCTTGTATATAAAGTTACATATTAGATAGTGCGCTTAGAATAAGTAAGAGATTATAATTAATAAAAGTGTCTTTATTGTGTTCCAAAACGGTTGTTACTTCTCCTGAAGGTATACACCTAGTATACACCTTCAGGAGAAGTAACAGTAACAGTCTCAGTAAGAAAATATCTAACGAGATTTGTTATATAATTTATGCACATATTTTGTATGAAATTAACCGCGCTGAAAGACAAGCGCCGAAGTTACAAGTTTTTGAATATTAATTAGATCATACTGGAAGTTCTTCTATACGCAATGCAAACTCCCCAAAAAAAAACTGTTCCTCAAGTTATGATAGAATTCCTCATGGGATCAACCTCTGCAGATCTTACTATTCATATTCCTTCACTTATATTGGGAAGTATACTCACTATCTTAACTTCATTATTGTTACCTATTTTGAAAACTTTAATAGGAGAGTTTCTTTTCAAGCTGGCAATCTTTATAAAATATTGCCTCATAGTTGGTGGTGTCGCTTTCCTTTTCAAGTATTTTATATTAAATAGTGGTAGCTTCTCAATTGGATCCCTTAATCCCACGATTAAATTTCAAGAAAGCATCAAACACACTGAGAAGCCGCTCAAAAAAGGAATTGATAATGCTAAAGTAGCAGAACTCACGAATAATAATACCATAGGTAGCTTTCGATATTTTGATATTCCAATTACTAAACTGGATGTAAAGAGAGACCCTCGAATAGATGAACCCACCGAGTCAATTCCAGGTGGTAAGGAAGATCGTCAATTTAAGAAAAGTGAACGATACTTGAATTTTGTAAACAGGGCAAATAAACGGTAAGAGAGCATCCTAACATCTGATAAATAATGATTAAACTATGTACGTAAGAAGTGGAAATATAGATAATGACTGAACTTTCAGTAGTTGAAAAATATGAGTTCCTTATATTTTTTATTATTCATTCTTTTAGATTTATTTGATTGTTGAAGAAATATTAATTAATTTTATATGAGTAGATATAGAACAAAGACAGAAAGAATGCCAATTAATTTATATTTTCAATGTTTAATGAGTTTCAGTTGGTAGTTCGAAAACAATTTGCTTACCAGTCAACTTGCTGTAAACAGATTGGAAAGATTCCAACTTGTAGTCAACTTGTTGAACATCCTTGGAGTTCAATAAGACCTTTTGGATCTTGTTACCACCGGTCAAGTATCTAACTCTCTTACCGATGATTTCAGTTGGGAAAACCATGTCTTCCAAAATTTTGTCGTGGACAGAAGTCAAAGTTCTGGATCTTGGTCTCTTTTGCAATTGTCTAGAAGTTCTAGATGGCTTTGGTAAGATTCTTCTTTCAGCCAAGAAGATGACGTGACGGTCTGGGAATTTCTTTTCTAATTCACGAGTCAATTTGGTTTGGACCTTGTGATAAGCAGCCAAAGATGGGACTGGGACGAAAACAGTCAAAGCTTTCTTACCACCAGCAACTTCGATCTATAATATAAAAAAAAAATGATTTTTTGATCTGTTAGTATACTACATTCTTCAGTTCTTGTAAACGGGCTCGAGGGTAAAATGTTGGGTTATCTAGAATTTTGATGAGATTTGCATATCGGTAGTTTTTTGGTATATATTGTTCTATCCTATTTGGGTATAGTTCATTAAATTCCATTGGAATAGTAGATTTTACAATATTTCATTCAGTATTAAAGATTGGTAACGATTTCATATCATTTTATCATCTCCATTTATTGGTGAATTTCCGTTCATCCTTAGATTACACTTCATTTCCCACTCCCGTTCCATATTAGATTCATTGACATACTTCTCTGACAGACTTGAATTGTAAAGGTCTCAATTCAGACTTCATTTCAGCGGAAGAGTTTTCCAAATCGATGAAAGCTTGAGCCACTTGTAATTCCAATTCAGATGGAGATTGAGACAAAACTTTGTTAGACATTGTTATTGATTTGTTTCCGTACTGGGATTTCCAAACTTTTCTTCGTAATTAAAGTTAAATTTGACTATAAAGTTCCATTACATACATTACCTAGTACTTTTACGAATCGTTCATTATTGGCACGAGGATGACACAGCAGCAATACACTGTAGCGTATGTTCCATAGGATGCTTACCGCCGAGATTCTGGTTGAAAGATCCCATACGGTGAACCGTTCAATTTCCCGTCCCGCTGGAAGAGAGCTTGTGGAAGGAACGTAGGCAGAGAGTATGAAAGGCTCGAGCCTAAACTTAGTGACGCTGCCCGCTGAGAGTTGAAAGGGCCACCGGGTAGATCTTCATTTGCTGTCTCCATCCTTCAACTTGAGTTAGGCAGGGTACTTTTAGAGTTGAACAGAAGTATTTTTTTCAAGCATTCCAATTTTTTTCTGTTTGGGGTTTGGGGTTTGGAGGATGTATGGGTGTTAAACAGTCCAACAATGGTTTTTGAAGTGCACTACGGGGGTTTGTCAGTGTTTCTCATTTGATGATACAGAATAACGCCCTATGGCGAAAATATTTCTCTTTTCCAATCAACTCGCAGGGTTCAGCTGGCTGATACTATTCTTCTTCAGAGTATATAAACTGATGATATTTCTGTTTATTCTAGACGTGGGGAATTTTCATTCCTGAACAACTTGAAAATTAATTTGATTGGGCCATCTCGACCTTGAAATTTTTGAAAAATTATTACGATATATTTCCTAGTTTATGTAAGCTGTAATTCGCATCCTTAACTGTATACATCAGATATCAATCTCATTGTAACTCCGGTAACATTAAAAGGGACTCATCAGAACAACCAACAACATGAGTACAAACAAGCTAGAAGACGCAAAGAAGGCAGCTGCTTACCGTGCAGTTGATGAAAATATCAATTTCGATGAACATAGGGTCATTGGTATCGGTAGTGGTAGTACGGTCGTCTATGTCGCTGAAAGATTGGGCCAATATCTAAAGGATGAAAAGTATCACGATAGAGTGGCTCAATTTGTTTGTATCCCAACTGGTTTCCAGTCCAAAAAATTGATCTTGGATAATGGGTTACAATTGAGTACTGTGGAACAACACCCAATAATCGATATTGCATTTGATGGTGCCGATGAAGTGGATAAGAATATGCAATTGATTAAAGGTGGTGGTGGTTGTTTATTCCAAGAAAAGCTAGTCAGCACAAGCGCCAAAACTTTCATTATTGTAGCAGATCATACAAAGAAATCACCTGAATATTTAGGCACCATGTGGAAAAAAGGTGTCCCAATTGAAGTTGTTCCATCTGCTTATGTTCGTGTTTGTAACGACTTGGAAAATAAGTTATCTGCAACTAAGACCATCTTGAGAGAATGTATTGGCGGTAAGGCAGGGCCAGTGGTGACTGATAATAATCATTTTATCGTTGATGCTCATTTTGGTGATCTATCAAATCCAGAAGAATTACATACCAAGATTAAGTTACTAGTCGGTGTTGTAGAAACAGGTTTGTTTATTGATAACGCATCTAAGGTTTACTTTGGTAAAGCAGATGGAACTGTAGAAGTAATGAAGAAATGATTGAGGTTATTTAGCCGAAATATATAGCATCAGTAACAATTCTCAAATTCCCAGTTGTTTTTAAGTAACTAGATCGTCTCTTGTAATCTTATTTATTTTCTGAAAATATATAGATAATACAATGTAAATACTAGTGATATTTGAGATAGTTCTTGTTAGGCAATGGTTTACTTATGAGTTGAGCTACTACTTCTAAATATTTGTTTTTTTATAAAACTCCAGTACACTTTCAGGAGCTCATAAATTATACATCAATTTGTGCTGAATAATAATAATTAGATTTTTAAGAAGGCTATATTTATACAAAAAAATATGAAGATAGGATATCATCAATAAATTAAATGTTGTGATAGATCATTGTTTAGCGGTGTTGTTTGAGATCCATGATAGACCTTCGACTAAACCTTGCCCCGTTAGAGCGTTACTGCCGATGACACACCATAATTGATTCTTTAAATTTTTATCCAATTCAAGAAAACTTGACACGTCTTGAGGCTTCATGGCCCCTTTCAAATCTTGTTTATTCGCCCATACTAACAGGACAACTTTCTCCATCTCTTTCTCACTGATAATACTGTATAATTCTTCTTTAGCTTCATTCAATCTCTCTTGATCACTTGAATCAATTACAAAGATCAAAGCCGTCGTGGCAGGGAAATAATGTCTCCAAAGTGGTCGTAATCGTTCCTGACCACCAACATCCCACATATTGAATTTTACATTTTTATAAGACACAGTTTCCACATTAAATCCCACTGTAGGCGTAGACGTTTTTATTTTATTCAGCTTCAATTTATATAAAATCGTAGTCTTACCAGCATTATCCAACCCCAGCATTAGGATCTTCATTTCAGTAGAACCAAATAATCTCCCTAATGTCTTTGAGATCGAGCTTCCCATTTTTTCGGTCTTTTATTCTAGAGGCCAATTAGCAGTGTCGTATTTGTTTCGTTTATTAATCCTGTAATGTATTGTCTCAATAAGAATAGAAGAAGATTCGGGAAAGTACTGTTTCTTTGGATTTAGATAACTTCAAATGGAATAGATGCTAATTACTCAGTATTTCCTCTTTCACAAAGTGGTTCATCATAGCATATTGATTAACGATATGCTAATGCTTCAATTGAGAAACCCCGAAAAACGTGTTTACTGTTACGGGTAACCTTCGGCCGATGATCTGAATTAACATTCTGAAATATCTGGAATGAATACATTGCAAATTTACACACTTAAAAGTGGACTTTATGAGTCAGGAAAGTAAAGTAAATCGGTATTGCCACTACATTATAGACAATGGATTTTTCAATACCGCCAAATCTACCGCTAGATATACAAAATAAATTAAATGAACTGATACAGGACTATAAAGATGAAAATCTGACGGTAAAAGGTTACGAAACTAAGAGGAAATTGCTTTTAGAAAACCATAAGGTACATACGACAAACCCATTTTTTTCCCATAATTCGATTAATTCCTCTATGACCATGAGTCATAAATCAAATGTAATGCATATTCCAGGAAGAAATCAAAGTCTATATTTAAACAATGTTGCTGCTGACAGTACGTCTACCATGTCATCGCCAGTGAGTAAACGTGAAAGTATAGCAGAAATGCAACACTCCATCTATCGAGTTACGACAATTAATTCAAACTCAGGTTTCTCAACGCCAAGAAGATACAAAAGAAAGTCATCATCCATTCAATTGTCATTACCATTCAATAGCAGCCAGTACAATTCCAGCGATGGATCAGAGGAATCAAACCATGTTGTCTACGACCCTATGTTTCCATTATTGCCACGTCCCCTAGAGGAGAAGAAGAGCAATGGTCCAATAGGATCTTTGCCTCTCATTGTGCGGGGTAGATTTGAGCATTATGGTAGTGAGAATGCTATGATTAGTGTAAATAGTAAGGGGAAAGAAACATTCATTTCTTGGGATAAACTTTATTTGAGAGCTGAAAAGGTTGCTAACGAATTGACTAAACATAAACTTTATAGGATGGATAAAGTTCTACTTTGGTATAATAAGGAGGAAATTATTGAATTCACAGTTGCGTTGTTGGGATGTTTTATAGCAGGTATGGTGGCTGTTCCTATATCGTTCGAATCTTATTCACTTGGCGAAATTATAGAGATTATAAAATTGACTAATTCAAAATTCATTCTACTATCAAATGAATGCCATAAACAATTGGATAACTTGCACTCAACATCAAATAATACGAAAATAAAACTAATAAAAAATGAATTCTTTCAACAAATTACGTTTCTAAAGACAGACGATTTGGGCACATATTCTAAAGCTAAAAAATCTACACCGACCTTTGATATCCCAAACGTTTCCTACATTGAGTTCACAAGAACACCGTTGGGAAGACTTTCTGGTGTTGTTATGAAGCATAAAATATTAATAAATCAATTTGTGATATTGTCGGATATTCTGGATTCTAGGTCAATGCCACATTGGAAAAAGAAAAATATAAGAAGACCTTTTGATAAAAAGATACCACAGCAGACATCATATACTGGACTGGCATCCAGATTTGTCATACTGAATACACTGGATCCAACACGATCGACAGGTCTTATATTTGGTGTTCTCTTCAACATATTTTCTGGTAATTTGCTAATCTCTGTAGATACCGCCCTTATTGAGAAACCTGGTGGATATGAAAACTTAGTTGCCAAGTATAGAGCCGATATTTTATTGAATGATCAATTGCAATTAAAACAGATAGTTATTAATTTCTTAGAAAATCCTGAATTAGCGATTTCAAAGAAAAAACAAAAAGTGGATTTCAGTTGTATTAAATGCTGTCTCACATCGTGTACCACTATTGATACAGAGGTTACAGAGATGGTCGTCCATAAATGGTTGAAAAATCTTGGATGTATAGATGCGCCCCTATGTTATTCACCAATGCTCACGTTGTTAGATTTCGGAGGGATATTCATCTCTACAAGAGATCAATTGGGCCATTTAGAGAACTTCCCAATCCATGACTCAAAGTTACGGTTACAAGATCAGGTATTTGTTAATAAAGAAAAACTAAAGAGCAATATTGTAGAATCAAGTATAACTGCGATGATTAATTCATCGAGCTCGTTTAAAGATTACCTTAAACTAGAAACATTTGGTTTTCCAATCCCAGGAATGACATTATGTGTAGTTAATCCAGACGATAATACTTTGGTTCCTGACTTAAGTGTCGGTGAAATTTGGATTTCTTCAAACTTTGTCACAGACGAATTTTATCAAATGGATAAAGTTAATGATTTTGTTTTTAAAGCAAAGCTAAACTACCCCAAAATGTTTTCATTCCTGTCACAAAGTAACGAGCTCCCAGAGCGTTCGTCATCATCCAATATTTCCAAAATATCTGAAAAGTTGGATACAGTTTTAACAGTATGCCCAGCTAACACGCCATTTTTAAGAACTAAATTGATGGGATTCGTTTATAATGGGAAAATATATGTTCTTTCTTTGATTGAGGATATGTTTTTACAAAATAAACTAGTACGTTTGCCCAATTGGTCACACACTTCTGATCTTTCAAAAGTGAAAAAAGTGCATAAACACACACACTCAAGTGGGAAAAATTCCATTTCATCTAGGGCATCAACAATAAAAGATGACTCCACTGCCAAGGAGTTAACAACAGTTGGGTCAAAACGTCAAGTTCAAACCCATTATCTGCAACAAATCACTGAAACTGTCGTGAGGACAGTCAACACAGTATTTGAAGTTTCAGCATTTGAAATAAATGAAAATAAGGATGAACATTTCCTTGTCATGGTGGTTGAGAGTTCATTGGCTAAGTCTAAGGAATCCATGACCTCTCCAGATGGTGTATTAATATCCATGACGGATAGACAGAAGGCTCAGTTTGAGAAAAGTATGAATGATCTAACAGATCAAATATATCGAATTCTCTGGATTTTCCATAAGATACAACCAATGTGCATTGTTGTTGTTCCAAAAGATTCTTTACCCAGACGATACTGTTCGTTAGAACTCGCAAATAGTACAGTGGAGAAAAAGTTCTTAAATGGAGAACTGCAATCAAAATTTGTTAAGTTCCAATTTGATAACATCATTCTTGATTTTGTGCCTCATTCAGGGTATTATAACGAAAGTATCTTCTCAGAGCATTTATCAAATTTGAGAAGAACATGCTTAGGTGATATTATTAAGGCAAAGGATCCAAATATTGATATGAAATCGATGTGGCAAACATCTGGGATTGATTACAGGGATACTTCCTTGGATGTTAAAGATAGAACTAAAAAATTAACAGACTTTAAAACCATATTGGAAATTTTAGAATGGAGGATTGCAAATAATGGGAATGAAGCCGCCTTCACGGATGGGGGTAATTCAACGTATGCCAATTCGAATAATAATGAAAATAATTTTCACTCAAAGGTCTCTTGGAAGAGCTTTGGCCACATTGTGGGGTCGTTCTTGAAAAAGATTGTTGGTTCTAAAGTGCCCCTCTCACCTAATGATAGAGTGATTATTATGTGTGATAATTCCGTTGAATATGTCGCCATTGTGATGGCTTGTTTTTATTGTAACTTTGTCATTATACCTCTTCCAATATTTGATGAAAATAATGTTGGAGATGAGTTCCAATTTTTAACAACAATTATCAAGAGCTACAAAGTCAAAAGGATTTTTGTGGATGCAAGAACTCATAACTTGTTAGATAATCATCCGGCAACAAATAAAATATACAAACGCTATAAGGCACTAATACCCAAAATTACGGTGTTTTCGAAAATTAAGATAAAGAGTGATTTGACTATTAGAATTTTCAAGAATACTTTGCTGAAGAGGTTTTCGTATAGACCAGGCGTAAAATCAAATACCAGTCCTTGCGTTGTCTGGGTTAATCAAAAATATGATACTTTGAGCAACATACATGTCACGATGACGCATCATATTCTAATGAATTCTTGTAAAATTCTGAAAGAGACGTTGCAGTTATCCAACGACTCCTCGCTGTTCTCTGTTTGTTCACATACATTTGGTATTGGATTTTTAAACAGTTGTTTACTGGGCATTTACGTAGGATCCACAACCAGTTTATTTGCCCTCTCTGATGTGACCGCAGAACCAAGGGACTTCCTTTTCGGGTTACAAAATCTTCCTGTTAAGGACCTATTTCTTGAACTAAATACCTTCCGAATGTTAATGGAGAAGGCTTCAATGGTATTAAAATCAAGCGCCCAATCGAGGGGAACTAAGTCTAGTTCTAAGGATTCAGGAAAAAATTCATCTAAGTCGTCAATTCTTAGAGCAGACTTTATGAGGAATATTCAAAACCTAATGATACCCTTCTCAACTAGACCTGACACCGTGACTGTTGAAAATTTGTTGAGGAAATATGATTCAATTTTGATAACATCAACCCAAATAAATTATGTCTATGAGCATCACTTTAACGCTCTGATATCATTACGATCATATTTGGATATTCCGCCTGTGGACTTATATCTTGATGCAGTTTCATTGCGTGAAGGTATCGTTAAAGAGGTTGACCCGTCGATAACAAATGAAACAGAATATATTAGAATACAGGATTCAGGTACTGTGCCAGTCTGTACAGATGTCTCTATAACCAATCCAGAAACATTGCTCCCCTGTTTTGATGGTGAATTCGGTGAAATCTGGTGCTGTTCTGAAGGGAACGTTTTTGATTATTATATATCAGACGGAGATAAGAAATTATTGAAAGACCCTTTTATCACTCAACAGTTCAAAAGTAAATTTGACAAGAAAGTTGATAATGGTTTAACATATTTAAGAACTGGAGATTTAGGGTTTATTAAAAATGTCACCTGCAAAAACTCGGAAGGAACACCTATCAATTTGAATCTTCTATTTGTTTTGGGATCCATTAATGAAACCATTGAAGTTCTAGGGCTCACACATTTTGTTTCAGATTTAGAGAGAACTGTGAAGGCAACACATGGTAGCATTATAAATTGCATAATTTCCAAAGCAGGAGGATTACTTGTTTGTTTGGTTCAATGTTCAGATAGTGTACAAGGGAAACTAGGAAACATAACGTCATTAATCGTGTCTGGATTATTAAATGTTCATGGTATTGTTCTGGATCTTTGTACGTTCGTAAAAATGAAAACGTCAAGAAGATATAATGTTAGTGATTGGGCAAATAATCGTACTACGGTGATGGAAGATTGGTTTTCTCAAGAACTTGAAATTGAAGAACAGTATGGGATTAATTACGGTGAAAATATTTCAATATACCTTCTTTCGGACTTTGAAAAGGGGAATTAAAAAGACTTTTTAAATTTTATATAGAGTTTTATGTAACATTATCAATAATGACACATTACCACCTTAACTTCAAGAATTCTCTTAGTAAAGCCCACCTTTTCCGTCCCATCTTTCTTGTTTCTAATCGTAAACTCTATTCAATATATGGAAGACACCACCCCACTTCAACTTTTGATATATTGGTAGTATTTATTAACAGGTAAGTTGTAAATTAATTATAAAGAATATCGAATATTAAACTATTTTGGTTTTGTTTTTAAATGTTTCTTTAAATGTCTATCTATCGATGCTAAAAAAATTCATGTCGTTAATGTGCATTTATATATATTTGCACTAATGTTTGCTTTGGTTAAACGTGATAGACTTGTCTTACCAGTTGCAAGAAACAAATAAAATATTAGACCTTCATTTGAACCTTCAGGAAGTATGAAACCAAAAATGGTAAGGCAACAGCCATCAATGGATACTGAATCATCAAGAAAAAGGAAACACATTCCATTTGAATTGGTTCATCACAATCCAAAGGAGTATAACTTGCTGTGAAATAGATTAGTGTTGTCATAGTAGGCAGTGACCACGTAATAGCGATAACGAATAATAACATTTTATCATCTTCCCAATTAACCCAGCCAGCCTTGACCAAACGATCACACCATAAAACACCAAAGATTGGCATAATACATTGTCTTAGGAAAACAAGTAAAACTGCAGATTTCCAGAAACCAGGGTACAATTTACCAATCTTTAATCTACCTAAGGTTGCACCTAATAGAAGAAGACCAAAGGGGACCGAAGCGGCACCAACATAACTTGTGAAATCCATTATAAATGCTAGTGCTGGTTGTTCATCAGGAGCTTGTTTAATTTTTGGAGTAGTTGGTGTTGTAACAAATAATGCTTTAACCCATGGGATAAATGCAATAATTAAAGCGGCGATAACTGCCATAGCACATGGTCTTAAACAATTCTTTAAGAAGAAGACAATAAATGGAGTTAGGGGGAATTTTTGAATCCAGTTTGGTAAACTACTACCAGATTCTTCAATATCTTTTTTGCTCACGGTGGCATCTGATGTAAGAATTCTTGTTAAATTTGAAGACTTTATCCTTTCGATAACAGAATGTGAGTCATTGTTGAATCCTTCAACACCACCGGCAACCTCAGGGGAGATTGAAAGTCTTCTTCTCTGACCAAATTGATCAACATTGGAATATTCATTAATAATAGCGTCCATGGTTTGAGTAGGTAATTGTCTTGCATCAATGGAACGTAATGATTGATAGGATGTAGTCTTGTATGCAGTGATACCTGAGTCATTTTCTCTTACTGCACTAGCTGGTGCAGTCAAGGCAATTGGTTGACTTCTAGTACGACGAGCTTCAACACTATTTTGAGTTGCACTATGTAAACTTCCTGCATTTCCGACAAATCCTAGAGTTTCTCCAACAACATGGGAATCGATTGATGTAACAGTAGAACGTTCTGTTGAAATTGATTCTGCTGATGACTCAACGCGTTGTAATTGTGTGTGACTTATATTCTTCTTTATAGCTTGAACGTCAGCTAAGTCTACTTCATTATCATTGTTGGCATCATTTGGAGTCGCACTGGAACTAGATGAACTTTCTTCTTTCTTGGTTTCTAATATTTGTTCATCACTTGAAGATGATGATCCGTTATCTAGAGTATCAGCATGATCAGAAAGTGAATTTCCCTCCAATTCTTCTGGATGTACCGCACTTTCTTCATCTTTATAATTGAAATCATTTTCGATTAAACGGAACCCACCTAGATTAAACACACAAAATAAGAAACAGGCTAGGAAAATAATAACATTGGCGACACCCTTTTCACCTTCTGCCGCTGTGAAGATAAACCCAGTATCCATAGTTTGTAAGTAAGCGATTGGTAAATCACTAATATTTGGAAACATCCCACCTGCTAAGATACCACCTCTCCATTTTTTGGGGACTGGCATGAATTGTCTTATAATGAATGCGAAACCTAAACCTGTACCGAATACTAATGCTGATGTTAAACATATAATACCCACCATTTTAATATCTTTATCTTCAATATTGGCGACGATCTTGTTAAATGATAGAGACGGTAACAGAATGGTCAAAACGATATCTGAGATAGATCTTGTTGCCTCTGCTGTTAGGATCCCCATTCTTGCTAGGCCGAACCCAGCACCAATGATGAAATAAATTTTAATGATTGGTCTCACTGAGGACCAAATCACTTGACCTAATGTAATATGTGTCATGTAGTTTTGTTTTTCTTTACTCTTGATGTGGTTTAGAGTTTATGCGTTTGATATGTCTTAACGATAAATGAAATTATTTTTCAAATTAAGATTAAATTTAAAGACTATGTTTAAGTAGTGGAGTAACTGTTAGAATGATGAAGATCGAGGAGAATTTAAGTACTAATTGAAGTAAGATCAAACCGATATACGAAAAATGAAAGGGTACACGGAATAGTGGAGATGTTCATTAATTGGTTCAATTCGAGACAATAAATGTTATATATGAACGAATAACGGTCAAGGGATGCTCCGGTCTTTGGAAAGTTAAAGTAATATCTCATTGACAAGAACGAGGTTCGGCTTTGCTGAGCCCAATTTTGTAATCTAAGTGTTTATCAGGTGCATGACTTTTATTGTTTTCCTTGGCATTGTTTTTGAGTGTATTGGATCCAATTTTCCCTCGAAAAGAGAACAAGACGGGGGTTCCAATAAGGGTTGTTTCCGATATTATTCCTCTGAGTACTCAATTGAGTGTTAAGATATTAGGGAAATAAGAGAAATACTGCGATTTTGAGTGAAATTTGGGGTGTTTCGAGGGTAAAACTGCTTGAAATAAAAATATGTCACTGAAACCTGGTAATTTTTCATCGCAGTGTCTCGAGACCCCACGTCCCTCGAGAAACAGCTCCGTGGCATATCCCACGTCTCCTGCGTGTGTTTCTGACAGCGCTGGTGGGATTTTCCGAGGTTTCCGGGCCCTTGATTGGTCAGCTACAGCTGTTTCTTGGCGTGGGATCTGACGTGGGCAAATGACGTGGATGTGGCATCGAGAGGGCTTATTTCCAGATTGGGATATGACGTGGGATCGTGAGGTCAGCCGAACCCTAGGGTAAGCCGACATCGGGTTAACCCCTCGTGTCACTAGGGTTTGGCGACACATATCTCCGCTGTTATTGGTCAACTCCGAAACTACGTAAGGTATTTTAACGCAAAGTTGGTTACGGAGAATTAACGCAAGGGTAAAGCGGGGTGGATGTTTAGCATAGCAAAGTGCATGGACCTATGAAAGGCTGTAAATCCAGTCAACTCAGAATCTTGATCGGAACTTGAGGATTCGCAAGAGTTCGTCAAATTATTACGTACTTAAACCTTATATTTCTTTCAGGAGGTGTAAGAAAACTATCGTTCTGAAGGAAATGGATTAGCTTGCAGATTTATTCGAAGCAACACATCAATTGAGCGAGTCTCGGTCTGATCCCATTACGATAAGAAGGCCAGAAAATCTCTTAGAAAAATCTTGAATGTTTTCCTTGAGAGGCTGAGTACTCTTCCCCAGATTTCAGGGTGCACCCTATCTTCTTCTAAAGAATTTCAGTATTTTCTTTCAAAGTCTTGTTTTGCAGTACTCTGAGAATAAGTTTACTGTCTATGCTCAAATCTTGGAAAGTGTCGGAAACCCATGCATCATTGAACCGACTTTTTCAACTAAGAACCTCCATCCGGGTGACCCCATTACTCCATATTGCAATGTTCTATAGCCCTCGGATATAGGAAGAGAGACACTAATTTGAACCTCTGCATACGTACAAGTAGAACAGAAATAGAACTCACCGGCATATACTCTGTTTGCCAAATTACCAATTCCAAGATGTCTCTCCTATCCCATCCAAAATTGCTGGGAAGAACAACAAAGTTGCTGCTATCGAGACATTTACCACGTAAGACAGTTAACAAATTACTGTGTCGTACTTACTCCATTAATGAATCAAAATCATTGCGTAGTGGAAGATCATCCTCATATAGAAGAGATGTCAGTTTGACCATACTGGGTGGTGGCATCCTTCTGCTTTCATATTCTTATTTGACCCTCAAGACAGAACCACTTTATTTGGATTCAATTAACGCTATTAGGGATTTTTCCACGGGAATGATAAATAAAGCAGAGGAAGATAAGAACAAGACCATATTGATTCTGGATGAGAATGAAATCGATTCAAAATTACGTAATTGTCAGGAAAGTCACTTCATTAATCGTGGGAAGGGTATATTCCGTTATGATGTATCTCAATTACCTTCTAATCATCCCATTGAAGATAATCATATGGAACAAATTATAACAATACCTCATTCACAAGAACAAAATTTAGTCGAAGATTTAGCAGAAGAGGATGATTTGTATTTTTTCGGGGTATTCGATGGCCATAGTGGTGCCTTCACATCTTCCAAATTAAGAACTGATTTAGTCAAATATGTGGCTAACCAATTGGGAAAAGTATACGCCAATGAAACAGATCTATTTGCATCTCCTACAGGTGAGTCCTTCGATGAAGCTATTAAGACAGGGTTTTTAACTTTGGATAACGATATCATTCATGAGTCATTTAGAAAATTATTTAAGGATCCAACCAATGAAAATATGATTGGTACTTTACCAGCCATATCAGGTTCATGTGCACTCTTAACTGTGTACAACTCTTTGAACTCAACTTTGAAAGTGGCTGTTACTGGTGATTCCAGAGCTTTAATTGGTGGGTTGGATAAAGATGGTAAATGGGTAGTGGAATCATTATCCGTTGATCAAACAGGTGATAATATTCATGAAGTGGAGAGAATAAGAAACGAACATCCTAATGAACCAAACGTGATTCGTAATGGAAGAATTTTAGGTTGCTTACAACCATCGAGAGCATTCGGAGATTATCGTTATAAATTGAACAAAGTGGATGGCAAGGCATTATCTGAATTACCAGATCATGTCAAGATATATTTTAGAAAGGAACCAAGAGATTTTAAGACTCCTCCATACGTGACAGCAGAACCTGTAATAACTACTACCAAGATTACACCTAACACGAAGTTTATGGTACTAGGGTCTGATGGGTTATTTGAATTGTTAAATAACGAACAGATTGCCGCTCTCGTAATTAGGTGGATGGAAAAGAATATGGATCCAAAATTGACTGAAAGTAATATAAAAACTCCCACGGGTAAACTGCCTGAAGTAAAGGATTTATCAACTGATTTGGAATCCCAAAGACCGCCATTTAGATATATGAGCCAGGATAAGAAAAGAAATTATGCAAAGGATCCCGAATATTTCATTGAAGATAGTAACGTTGCAACTCATTTAATAAGAAATGCTTTGAGCTCTGCTGGTAGTAAGGAATATGTCTCTACTCTAGTTAGTATACCTTCACCTATGAGTAGAAGGTATAGAGACGATTTGACCGTTACTGTAGCATTTTTTGGCGACTCTGGGAACGACGTTGATGGTTCTTTGGTCACAAATATTGAAGCGACTACAGCTCCTAAACCAAAATTGTAACAATATTTTCAAAAAAAAAGTATCTATTTACTCAAGTATAAGTCATGTATCTAACAATATAGTTGACGATAAATTAACCTTCTCTAATTAAAATACTTAGTTCATATCTCATCAGAACAATAGATAAGATAATATTCACTACGTATGTCGCGGCGCAAGGAAAAATCCTTAATGTTACCGAAATCGAAATACTCATTTCAAAAGAAACTCCCACTCCTTTCAACAGAGCCACACTTTTATTTGCAACAATACGAAACCCGGATAAAGTAATATCAAACATAATCACAATATGAACTCAGCAGTAACATCGATAAAGTTAGTTCTCTTAGGAGAAGCTGCTGTGGGGAAATCTTCCATAGTGTTAAGATTTGTCTCCAATGATTTCTCAGAAAATAAGGAACCAACGATAGGTGCTGCATTTCTAACACAACGTGTTAATATCAACGACAATACAGTGAAATTCGAAATTTGGGATACAGCAGGACAAGAAAGATTTGCGTCTTTGGCACCTATGTACTATAGAAATGCTCAGGCTGCATTGATCGTATACGACGTTACTAAACCACAGTCTTTCATTAAGGCCCGTCATTGGATTAAAGAATTACATGAGCAAGCAAATAAAGACATGATTATTGCCCTGGTAGGAAATAAAGTTGATGTTCTAGAGAATAATGAAGATGAGAGGAAAGTGGCTCGTGAAGAAGGGGAAAAATTGGCTGAAGAGGAAGGTCTTCTCTTTTTTGAAACGAGTGCGAAGACTGGACTCAATGTCACTGAAACGTTTGTTGCTATCGGAGAGAAAATACCATTAAAGACGGCTGGAGACCAAGAGACTGATTCCAACGGTGTGGCAATTTCTGACGAACAAAGAATTGATTTAGCTAATTCTGGAAATGCTGCTGGACAAACAGCAGGTTGTAGTTGCTAGTATGGTAAATATATCACATTACCGTATAAAATACATGAATAGTTCCTAGTTAGCATACAATAATTTCTCTTACTACGCAACTACCGTACGATTTATGTGACATTTATAATTGGAAAGGGTCATTTTTGAATATGAATTTTGGCTATTTAGGCAAGTGCCAAATTTTTCTAAATATTGTTTAACAAATATGGTTCCATTTGGTAATTTAATTAATATAAAAATATATAAGAGAGGTGCTATATCGTTGCAATATTATTTTGCACTGGTTCAACTCACGCTGTACACCTTTCAGCCTCCCTTAATTCCAAATAGGGCGGTCTTCATCGTTCGATTTCAGAGCTAATAGTTTTTGTATATCCTTTCTAATACCCTCCGACTCTTTGTTTGTGTGTTGATTCATTTTGTTCAAGCGTTCCTCTAGGGCAGATAATTCTGATGATATTGCAGGTTCTCTAAGGTTTGAAATCCTCTTAACCTCTTTAAACCAATCGTTCTTGACAGAAAAATTCTTGTCACTTCTCTCCGCTTCCCTTTGTAATTGCTGAGATCTTCGATTCATAGATAAGGTTGCCCTAAACCCATTTCTATCATCGCTATATCCAAACAAACTTTCATCAAAATCAAAGAATCCATCACCTAAATCCCAAGGGGTATCAACTTCATTGGAATCATCAGGAAGGTTCTTCATTCTATTATACTTAATTCTCTTAGCTTCCCGTATCTCTTTGCTTACCACGTATGTGAGCATTGGACTATAAAGAATCAACATTACTAAGTAATTTAGGTCCTTCCTTCTTTCTTCATTTAACAAGCACATTATAGGTTTAAAGCATAGTTCGATTAAGTTTAAGGGTGAAACATAAACATCTTCATCTGGTGCTCTAATGAATCTTAAAGTTTTTTGAGACATTAAAGCCATATATTCATCGTCTGCATTCTCTACCACATGTTGATAGGCATTGGAGTACAAAGCAATCAGTATATTTAAGAGTATTACTGAGACAATAAAACAATAGCTGTAATACAAAAAAGCAGCATATGGGGGTGCAAAGTGTTCAAATGCATCAAATGATCCCATACCAAACACAGTTATTACTAAGTTAGTTAATATTGGGGCAGTAATTTCTCTTTCACCGTCAGATAAATCTAAACCAAGGAACCCCTGGACAAACCCTAACATGATTAATATCAAAAGAACAAAGAACACCAACGATTCTTTCATCATATGTTTCAATACCACCATCATGGCACCAACAAATCTCTCGGATTCTAGATAGAGCAATAGTCGAGACCATACTAAAGGAGCAGCGCATGATAACAATCTGTAAGATATTCTATCCCAATATTCTGGGGGACGATTTTTTAAAAAAGTTGGGAATATGCTATTAAATCTGAAAAACATGGAAAATAATATGACCAAATATAATGTGTCATTGAATAAAGTCCAAAATGAAAAGTAAGCTACTCCCACATAATAAAGTTTAAATATTTCATCACAGATATATCCAAAGGTAAAAACAAAAAAAATACCTTCTATTGGCGCTAATGGGGCCACTGTAGTTCCAGATTTCCCGTTGACCACTGAAGTAAAAATCAGAAGAAATAGTATACTGAAGATGATTTGCAAAATATTTTGGTATTTTGGTGTCTTAATTCTCTCAGGATTGAAATGATGCCAAAACTTTGTTGATGCAATTCTTTCCTCCTTGATAAATATCATAGGATCATGTCTGCTCTGCACAATCCAACCTCTCCAAAGCCACCTCAGACATCGTTGAAATCCATTAGAACCAATAACTATGGTACAATGTAAATCAGTGGCCATTTCTACAGCATTCGTAGGTTCAACATCTTTATCATTTTCATTAATGGCATATTTTCTCAAAAGCATTTGCATGAATAAGAAGTGTAGATTTTTTTTCTCCTCCTTAGCGATGATTATCTTTGCTAATTGTTGGGCGGTGATGGATCTTACATCATATAATTTTGAATTACTTATCTCCACAGAAGATAATTGATTATACCATGATGATACCTTAATGAGGCAAAATACCAGGACAGCTCTGTATTTCTGTTGGTATTCCTTATTGCTTTGATCTCCACCACATGCCTCATAAGTAAGTTGAATCACTTTAGGGGTAAGTACATTAGAACCATCCTTTACGATTTCCGATTCATCAATAGCTATTGGGATGAGTTTATCTATGAGATATTTTAAGTTTAATGCAATTCGCAAAACCTGTCTTGAATTTGGAGGCATTAAATCTATGATATTCCCATAATGGTCAGTTTGACAATCTTGTCTTGACGTAGGTAGGGGATTTTCTGACATGGTAGATTGGTTAAGGTATTCTATCAACAGAAGAACTGAGAGATCGCAGCTCTGTACTGGTCATCTGTCATTAAATCCATGATCCTATTAAAATTGGAATTGAAATTGTCAGTTACTAGTGGTCCCCCCAGATTCTCAGAAACATGCTCATTAAAGCCAAGCTTCGCAAAAAAATACTGATATGAACACCTAACTCTCCATAAATTTGTTCGATTGATTTTAGCAATTCTTATAAGTAACGTTAACTCAATCAGAAGTAAAAAAAGTAACCGACCCCAGTGAGGATTGAACTCACGATCTTGCGATTAACAGTCGCACGCCTTAACCAGCTTGGCCATGGAGTCTTAATTTTTCTATTTTTTTTGTTAAAACAATGAACCCAGTTGACACCTTTCTTTGCAAGCCGGGTAACGAAAATTCCGCCGTTTCATTCACACTTAGTTATATTCAATCCAATATTATAATATGAATGAATAAAGAGGAAGCGTCATGACAAGTTTCAACATGAAACAATGGAAATAGATGCAATGGGAAAAGGTAATAGGTTCCTGATATATAAATACACCAACAATTCCTTGAGACTTGAAGATTGAAAAGTGAAATGTTATGTATATTAAATATTTACATATTACAGCGAAAGCAACAGAATTATAAAAAGTAAGTTTTTTAAAAAGCCTGGATGTTACTAATAATAAGCATCCATAAATTACCAATTAATTGGCAGCTTAGATTGTAAACCGAAAGGATATCTAATTAAACTATAGTATTATCAATAAGCTCATATCAGGAAATTTTTGTCACCACAATTGGAGGATGGAGACACTAGATCAATCTTTTATGAATATTTTTGATGCTGCTTCCTCTAATATTTTCAAACGCTATGAAGCAAAAACTAGTGCCTGTTTCTTTCCAAAAAAATTTGTTACACTTCCAATAACCATTACAATTAATTAGTATAAAAGTTTAGGTCTATAACGTAACTAATGTCTCATAATCTGATACGTCCCCGTCCAAAGATGACAACGTTAAATCTTTCTTAAACTCTTTTGTTTCTCGAATTCACTACGTAACATCGCGCCGTCAAAAAAACGTCCCCTTATTTCAACATCCCCCCTTAAAGTGAAAAATTAGCTGATACTGCCGTCCTGGAAATATTTTATCCATCATGTTTCACCATTTAAAGAACAGTTTTCTCTCCAACAACATCGGGGAGTAGTCCAATAAACACAAAGGGAAAGTCTTTATTAGAATTAACAACGTTATATTTGACGAAGCAAGTAACTCTATCTAACAAATATATTAACGATGGGCGCTGAGGCTGGTGATATCACAAACCAACCGCACAAGCTCGAAAGAACAAGTACCACCATCTCAGAGGATAAGGTCGCCTCTAATGTAGGTACAAATAAAATTAATAGGCCAGTGATGGACGCCGCCTATGTTGGGTGGAAGCAAATCGGAAATTGGGAAGAAAAGGATGAATTGACTCCGGAAGACTACCTACTGGATTTGAATAAGGAAACTATCTTGAATAATATTATTCCAGATAATATGTATGGGGATTGGTACCATTCAGTAGCTGTATTTTTTGTTGGTGGTCTCTTATCATTTGGTTTTGGATATTTCCATTTTTCATTTGGACCTGTGTTCTTCGTCGTACTTATAACTGCTCTGTTATATAGAACCTCTGTGAAGAAATACAGAGCTTCTATTAGAGATTTGGCTCAAAAGGAAATTACGGTACAAAAAGTGGAAGACGATTTTGAATCATTAGAATGGTTAAATAATTTGTTAACAAAATATTGGCCTATTATTGAGCCTCATGTGTCTGGAATGATTGTGCAACAGGTAAATGATATCCTAAGAACAAATCCATCAATTCCACCCTTTATTAAAGCACTTTGGATAGATCAATTTACTTTAGGGGTCAAGCCACCAAGAATTGATCATGTAAGAACTTTCCAAAATACAGCAAGCGATGTCGTTGTCGTGGATTGGGGTGTTTCATTCACACCACATGATTTATCAGATATGGATGCAAAACAAGTAAGAAATTACGTTAATCAAAAAGTTGTCATAAAGGCAAATGTATTTGGTGTCACTATCCCAGTATCAGTATCTGATATATCATTCAAGGCAGACACCAGGGTTCGTTTTAAGTTAATGACCCCCTTCCCACATGTGGAAACCGTTAACGTTCAATTATTAGAAGTTCCCGATATTGATTTTGTTGCTTCATTATTTGGTAACACTCTTTTCAATATGGAAATTTTATCTATTCCAGGTCTTTTGCCGTTGATCAACCAAATGGCAAAGAAATACATGGGACCTGTACTTTTACCACCATTCTCTTTACAATTAAACATTCCACAACTGATTTCCCAAGCTAATCTGGCTATAGGTATTTTAGAAATTACAGTAAAGAATGCCAAAAATATTGTACGTTCTTCCAGTATGCTTAACGTGTCTATTGATCCATATTTAGCATTTGAATTATCAGGTAAAATTGTTGGGAAGACAAGAACTGTGAGAGATACATTGAATCCTGTCTGGAATGAAACCATTTATGTCTTACTTGAAACTTTTACTGATCCATTGACTATATCTCTTTATGATAAACGTGACAGATTAAAGGATAAAGTATTGGGTAGAATCGTTTATAATTTAAATTCATTGCATGATCAAAGAGAACAAAAGAAAATTACTGCATCTTTCCTAAGAAACTCTAAACCAATGGGTGACTTAACTTATGACTTGAGGTTCTTCCCAACATTATCACCAAAGAGATTACCTAATGGGGTAGTGGAAGAATTACCAGATTTGAATACTGGTGTAACTAAAGTTGTCATTGAAGAAGCAAGAGGGTTGGCTGAGCTTGGTACAAAGGTTAATGCTTACGTGGAACTTTATTTGAATGCCAAATTGGTTCTTTCCACGAAGAAGATAGCCACAGATGAAGAAGTTTTTGGATGGAATGAAGAATACGAAGCTGTCATTGTTGATCGTCGTAAGGCCAGATGTAAGTTTGTCGTTAAAGATGGTAACGATGATAGTATTATCACATCGACAATTCAATCATTGAATGATCTGATTGATAGAACACAAACTGATAAGAAATTGATTCCATTGAAAAATTCTAAAGGTGAATTGAAAGTTACCACTTATTGGAAACCTGCCGTTCTTGATTTAGGTTCCACCTCAATTGCTTATACTCCACCAATTGGTGCTGTTAGAGTATTTATTCAAAAGGCAGAGCATTTGAAGAACTTGGAAAAGATCGGTAAGATTGATCCTTATGCAAAGGTTTTGGTTAATGGTTTATCTAAGGGTAGAACTGAAACAAGGGAACAAACATTGAATCCTGTATGGAACCAGGCTATATATGTCGCAGTAACCTCTCCAAATCAAAGAATTACCATCGAATGTATGGATGTGGAAACCGTCAATAAAGATCGTTCCTTAGGGAAATTTGATGTAAATTTACAAGAACTATTTGAAAAAGATGAATCAGACAAATATATTCAAAAGTCTGATAATAAACCAAGGGTGGGGCGTTTAGTAAGTAAAAAAGGTTCTAAGGGTGATGTTACATATACAGTTGCATTCTATCCATCAATGCCAATTCTAACACTAGAGGAAATCCAAGATTTAGAAAAGATTCAGAAAAAGAAGAAAGCCATTGAAGCACGTAAGAAGTCAGTCAAAATAACTAGTTTATCAGCGGATGAACAGCAAGAGATAAAAGAGGACGAAGCTGAAATTACCGAATTGGAAAGTCTATATGGTGATAAACAGAAGCTTGAATTGGATGATTTGTTAAAGTATAAATCTGGTGTCTTAGCTATGTCAGTGTTGGATGGTAGTGTACCTGGTGCTGGATATTACGTCCAAGCTTTCTTTGATGCAAATGGACATGCTCGTTTCACCAGTCCGGAAACGCAATCAAAGGTTATTAGAACTGGGTGGACTGGTGATGTTATGATAAAGGAGCTTGAAAGTTCCATGACAATGCTTAAAGTTACCAAGAAAAGAAATTCAAATAAAGTGGAAAGTATTGTGTGTTCTGTTACTATCCCCACCTTAGAACTTATCAAGAAAAGTTATTATAGGCCATCAATCCTAACTTTATCAGGGGACGACAGTTCTACTCTAATGGTACAAGTTTCCTGGTTCCCAATAGATGTTTCTGAGTTACCACAAGCTGATTTGATATCAAATTCCGGTGATTTAACAATCACAGCAAAGAGCGCAGAGAATTTATTACCTTCTGATTTGAACGGGTTCTCTGATCCATATCTGAAATTCTATGTAAATGCTGAAAAGGGTGAACCTGCATGGAAGACAAAGACAGTCAAGAAAACATTGAATCCAACATGGAATGATACAGGAACTATACAAGTGGGTAATCGTATGTATGATACGTTGGTCATTAGGGTGATGGACTGGGATAGCACAAGTGCCGATGACACGATAGGTTGGGCCTCCCTTCCATTAAGCCAAGTAGACCCCAAAGGAACAACGAGTATAGACATTCAAGTAGACGGAGAGAATGGTGAGGATGGTGGTATTTTACATCTTGATTTTGAGTTCGAACCAAAATACGTAACAACTGTTACCAAACGTGAAACTAAAGTTGGTGATATTGCCTCAAAGGGTATTGGTACTGGTTTGAAAGCAGGTACGACGGTTATTGGTGCTGGTCTGGGAACCGTTGGGAAACTCAGACATGGTATTTTTGGTGGAAAGAAAAAAAGTCATAAAAGTGCGGAAGACAGCGAATAAGAGATCATATATACTTTATAGCTATTTAATAAAAATAAACTTTAAACTTTTGAGGTGACATACTGGAAGGTTTAGTATATGAAATATTTTATTCTTTATATAATTGGCAGCATCTAGCCTACATAATCATATTATATTTTTGTTGCAAGGTTAAGATCTTAGTTGAATAATCTTGCCAATTTAGTTAATTGATATGGATAGCTGCTACTCTTGATTCCAAAGACATAAGTTAGGGCAGAAAAGAACATATAAATTAACACAGCACATAAGATTGAAAATGATGCTTCAATAACGGAACGACGGTTTGATTTCTTGTATGCATCTGTTAGTTTAGGGATTCCTATAACGAGAACAATGAGTAAGGCAGCTAAAACACCGTAAGTGACACCAATGACTTGCGTTTCGATAGCAAATTGGTTTTGGAAATCGTTTGGCATAAAGTATATTATTTCACCTTCTTGTGTGGTTCCAGCCAACATAGTATTTCTAATCTTATTAAACATTTGACCACTAATCATCAAGATGATAAAGCATCCAGATAGAACACCCCAAATAATTTTAGAGGATAGTAAACGTAACGCCACAGATGTATTCTTTCTCAAGATAAATACTGAGATAAAGACAGTGATAGTAGTAATGATGAAGGATGACCAGTTAACAGGTTCATGCGTAGTGAAATCTTCAATCTGAACGACATGTTTAATAATTTCGATCAAATTGTGTACACGGCTCATACCAGGTTCTTGTGGCATTTCTAGGACAGTGAATGTGTCCATATCTTGACCAGCAGGGAAGAAATAGATTCTTGGAATTTGTGCAAGTTTATAGTAGGTAAATACCTCTGGAATATTTTGGGGATTCTTGACGTCTGCCTTGGCAAAGAATAGTGCCTTAGATGGGTCTAACTTGGAAGTTGCATCTGGATGATCTTGAAACCATGAAGCTACAATATTATCGAATTCAGATTCTAATTCTGCACATAAGTTACAACCAAATTGAGCTGAGGTAGTCGAGAATAATACAATAAGGTTTGCATCTTGCGAGTCATTTAAAATTCTCTTGTAATTTTTATTGGTTAAATTGATAACCTTATTAGAACGTTTGTTAGCAGCCTTAAGTAACTTATCATTGCCCAAAGATGTCGCTAGGGTACCAAAGATGGATAAAAGTGTGAAGAATACCTTAATAAAGTTTACTTTCATCGTGGACTTCGGCAGTTAAACAATTCAATTCGTTTTCTCAATGCTAAACTCACCAATATAACCTATTTACAGCAGTGCAAAGCGATTGTTAGAGACGTTGAGTCCTCACTTGGTTCAGATAAAGTCAAATAACGTAGTCTTACGTTTCAATTGAACAGGTTGTCTAATGTCGCCGTGTGCGACGATGAAATTTTCCATCCGCGAAATGGTCAATTGCGCTTGTTTGACTGGCGGCGATTACAGTGGAAGGGATTTGATTTCTTTCAATGGTGGAACCGTTGGTTAGTTTTACCTCGAACTGGTGTTCACTCTTCTGGAAGATAAAGTGAAGATATTCGATTCCTGATATCGAACATTGAAGGACATTGCAGGTATTCTCGGTTTGCTTAACCAATTGTGTCGCCGTATCATCCACTCGCCCTTTGTTCTTTGATAAAACATTCAACTTCCGGAATTGACGATTGGAAATGCCCATCAAATCGTTGGAATCGTATCTCTTTGAAAGAGGTCTCGTTGGCTCGTACCCTATTGAATCCTTGAAGAATGCAACCTTGGGTATTGATGTCAATCATTACGTCTCGAGACTATTGACAAGCAAGAAGGAACAATTTTTGGATGCTATCGGTGGTTTCCCATTGAGTTTGAAAATGTACTTGGAAAGTGATTTGAAAATCTTTAAGGAATATAAGATTACGCCTGTCTTCGTGTTTAATGGTTCTCTTGTTTTTAATCAATTGGAAAGTTCAGGCTATTTTACCGCCTCTGCCGCTGAAGCTTCTTCTTCATCTAATTTAGACATTTCGATCCCATCAGGAAGTCCAGGGACTCAGACAATTAAGACAAACAGAGAACTCTTGTTGGCCCAAAGACATAAAGGTTGGACTCAATGGAGTAATTTGATGACTACTAGCTCTAAGACTTATATTGATCAACCAATTCAACCTCAAGAGCCTTTCAGATATAGCACCAGTATTGAGTACACAAGGTACCAATCAAATTTAATCAATTATTTCATTGATCATGATATTACATATCAAGTAGCACCTTACAGCTCATGGTTACAACTTGCATACTTATTAGAAGAAAGTTATATTGATGCAATTTATGGACCAACTGATTGTTTAATGCTTAAGAATATTGACAAATTCATCTTGGGTATGGAATTTCCAAACAAAGATTTTAGATTCATTGAGAAATCTAGAGTCCTTAAGGAATTTAGATGTTCTCAGGATGAATTTGTAGATATCGCTATGGCTGTCGGGAACGATCTACAACCAACTACTCTGCCACCTTTACAAATTTACCCTGGCTCTAAGGTTTTCGATTTTGCTCTGGAAATGGTGTTAAATACAGGAACAAATTTCTATGCTTATCAATTGTCCAACCCTGTGAAGGAAGAAAGTGCAAAATATGTATTGAAATATGAGAAGGGTATTTCTTCGTTGAGATATATGCCTGTCTTGAAAGATAGTGGTAAAGTTGAAGTTTATATGCCAAATCGGCCATCAAAGGATAAAAAAGATATTAAGTCAAAGTCACCTGACACAACTTCTTCGTCAGAATCAGTCTCAGATTCTACTTCCTCAGACCCTCAAATTCCTAATGACGTTCATGATTTTATTGCTCAACAACTACCATCAGAATATTATTTCTACAGATCTTTGGGTCTTGTTAGTGGAAGATTGTTTGATGCTATCACAACTGGAGTTTACCCGGAAGAGCCACCACTAGATGGTGGTTCTTCTGATTCTTATAGAGAACTAATTAAATTATCGGTTGATACTTTCAAGAACAAGGAAATAAATTTGTTGACTCAACCAATTAATAGATACTATCAGATGAAACCCATTAAGCAAGTGAAATGGTTTTCTCCTGGCTCATCCACTCAATTGACTAATAGAGTGTCACCATCCATTTTTGAAAAAACAAACAGATTAGTTGTGAAGACAGATGACGTTAATAAGGTTTTCTCGATTGGCGAGTTCATCAACACTCTTAACGAATCGACCGATTTAAGTAAGAGCTTTGTTTCTGAAAAGGTCATTTTCCCAAACTCTGTTCCCAAAGCGGATAAACTCTTTGCCTCATTTGATTTATTATCGACCAGTTTCTTGAGGATGTTGTACCAATTGGAATTTTTTGACTTTGACTCATCGAAGAATTTATTAAAGCCAACCAAATGGGGTACCATCCTTTTAAAACTAAACGAATTGGAAATAAGTGCTAACTACTTCGAATCAATTTTAATCTTCCTAATGTTTGTTAAGATGAACGTATTATCCTTATCTGAGGAATTAAAGCCTGTTGTCAGGTTTGCTTTATCCGACTCTACTCTACGATCCTATCCACAAGAATCTCAATATGTCTTATTGATCACGCGTATCTTGACATTATTCCAAGTTGATCAAAAACCAACCAACTACCATGGACCAATTGATAAAAGAACCTTAGTCTTCAGAGAGCATTTAGATTTTATTAAGAAAAATATGAATGAACTGTATGAAGCTACAATTGTTTCTTCTTTAACCGCAAATGAATTCGATAGACTCTCTTTAGATAACAATGAATGGCAAAAGAATATTGTTAGAAACGCTCCATTTAAGTCTTCTTCTCCGAACACGTTGATGGCCATGATGTGGGAATTTTTCTTACAAAAGTATTTACATAACGGGAACGTTAAGACTGATGCCATGGCAATGGTAGCCACAGAATTTGGTACTTATAAATCCATTCCAAATTTGGAGGAGCAATTTGAAATTTCTCATGAATTCTTAGTTCAAGTTTCGAAGGTGATGCAGGAACTAACTAGTGTAGGATTACTTAAGAAGGGGGATCAAAATTCTTTCGAACAAGCTGTCAAGTTTTCTGAAGATGCAATTTCTGGATAAATATAACATCAACAGTGAAAAAAACGGTTACGGAGGATGACATTACAAAAAGATAATAGATAACTATGTAATTATACAAGTTGTATATCTATTTAAACGAAATAAAACGATGCATATCATTATTGTAAAAATACATGTGATACATAAATTTACAAGTCTTTTCCGGGATAGATATTAGAAGGAACTGAAGGAGATTTCAAATTCAAGAACCTTTATTTTAGACTATTGGTTCCATTCAAATCCTACTTTTCTTTATTATGGCAAAGAACTAAAAAAGAAAATAATAAAATGCCTAAATATATAATGCCAGATATATTGTAAATTCTGCAGCATTACCATAATTAGATACTGCTGGAACCGAATATTCTACAAGATGGATAGGATACGTCTATCAAAGAGCAAGTTGTTCCACAAAGAATGAAAAAGAACAATATAGAATATGATCAAAAAGAAAAGAATAATTTTAGAGTTTGACAAAAAAGTTGTAGAACATTCTAGAAAATTCTATGATCAGAATAGGCTTATCCGACGACGTCTGAATATCTCTGGTTTCTATGTGAAGAAAATATTTCTACCCAAATGGAAAACTATATAAAGGGTAAGAAAAGTTAGAAAGAATGTATTGGTTAAATATTAGTTTAGATATTATATATTTTATTATATAGAAAAAACCACGAAGAAAATATTGTATATTAATAATAAAAATGACTGAACAAAGTAACCCTACCATTGCTCTACAAGATAAGGAACACAATTCTTATCAGATACTTTTTATTTTGTTTACTTTTTAAGGATAAATTTTAGAGACTATTTTTTGTTATCAAATTTCATTTTTATTCGAACTAAAAGAAGAAAAATAAATAAAAAAGTTTCTTTCCAAACAACTCCCAAATTTCTCGTTATTTAAATAAATGGACTATGAACAAAAAAGAATAGCTTTTTTTAAATTAAATCTTCATACGGGTATTCATTAATGATTAACTGGCTCGTCGTTTAAAACGATTTATTTAGTATGGTGGCGAAAATTGTTCGGTAAAGAAATTCATAGAAGTTTGATTTATTGGCAGTTCGCATATATAGAGTTAAAACAAATAAAGCATCTCACAACCCAAGAACCTAAAATTAGTCTTAACGAGGATGAGTGTCCAGATTTTTGGTGATCAAGTAACGGAAGAAAGAGCGGAAAATGCTCGTATGTCTGCATTTGTGGGGGCCATTGCGGTCGGTGATTTAGTCAAAAGTACACTAGGCCCAAAGGGTATGGACAAATTATTGCAAAGTGCATCCAGTGATAGATCATTAGTCACTAATGATGGAGCTACTATTTTGAAATCAATTCCATTAGATAATCCTGCAGCTAAGGTCCTTGTCAACATTAGCAAAGTTCAAGATGATGAAGTCGGTGATGGTACTACAAGTGTTACTGTTTTGAGTGCCGAGTTGTTAAGAGAAGCAGAAAAGTTGATTGACCAATCCAAGATTCATCCACAAACAATTATAGAAGGTTATAGAATTGCTTCTCATGCAGCATTGAAGGCCCTCGAAAATGCTGCCGTGGATAATTCCTCCAATCCAGAGAAATTCCGTGATGACTTAGTTCATATCGCCAAGACCACTTTATCTTCCAAGATTTTATCTCAAGATAAAGAATATTTTTCAAATTTAACTACCGATGCCATCTTAAGACTAAAGGGCTCCACCAATTTAGAGCATATTCAAATTATTAAGATTTTAGGTGGTAAACTATCTGATTCCTTTTTAGATGAAGGGTTTATTCTAGCCAAGAAATTTGGTAATAATCAACCAAAGAGAATAGAGAATGCAAAAATTTTAATCGCAAATACCACATTAGATACAGATAAAGTCAAAATTTTTGGTACCAAATTCAAAGTAGATTCCACTTCCAAATTAGCAGAGTTGGAAAAGGCTGAGCGTGAAAAGATGAAAAGCAAAATTATGAAGATTTCTAAGTTTGGCATCAACACGTTTATTAACAGGCAATTGATTTATGATTATCCAGAACAACTATTCACCGACCTAGGAATAAATTCAATTGAACACGCTGATTTTGAAGGTGTTGAAAGATTGGCATTAGTAACAGGTGGTGAAGTAGTATCCACTTTTGATAACCCTGAAAAATGTAAACTGGGTGAATGTGATTTGATCGAAGAAATTATCATTGGTGAAGAAAGTTTCCTGAAATTCAGTGGTTGTAAGGCAGGTCAAGCCTGTACTATCGTCCTAAGAGGTGCTACTGAGCAAGTTCTTGATGAAGCAGAAAGATCTCTACATGATGCTCTATCTGTCTTATCTCAGACTACAAAGGAGACAAGAACTGTTCTTGGTGGTGGTTGCGCTGAAATGCTGATGTCTAAAGCTGTTGACACCGAGGCTCAAAACGTTGACGGTAAGAAATCTTTAGCTGTCGAGGCTTTTGCTCGTGCTTTAAGACAATTACCTACTATTCTAGCCGACAATGCTGGTTTTGATAGCAGTGAGTTGATAACCAAGCTAAGATCCTCAATTTACAATGGCATAGCCACATCCGGTCTTGATTTAAATAACGGTACTATTGCAGATATGAGGGAGTTAGGTATTGTGGAAAGTTACAAATTAAAGAGAGCTGTTGTTGGTTCAGCTTCTGAAGCTGCAGAAGTTCTCTTGAGAGTTGATAATATTATACGTGCTAAGCCAAGAACTGCAAACAGACAACATATGTAATTTAATCATAGAATAATATAAAAAAGAAGCATTAAACTCGACATTAGTACGTTGTATATATATGAAATAGCGCAAATGAAACTACCATTCGAATGAAAAAAGAGACAAATAATTAGTTCTACTTAAGATACATATTTATAAATAATTTCATTCGCCTAATGAGAATACGATTGAATCTCTTCATTCAAAGATTGTAGCTCTTGTTTCTTATTTTGTAAATACGTTTCTAACCCATTTACTTGTTGTTCAATGTTATCTAAATCCTCTGTGACTACCCTAACATCTACAGGGGAATTATTTGCTGGTGAGCTTGCTTGATTTAGCAAGTATTCTAGAAGTCCCTCATACTGTTCTCTTATTAAATCCAATTTTTCGGATGGTATAGAAGATAGATCTGTTGACTTCTTACTTGAGTCAGTAAGTTTAGAATCTAAGTTGTGTAACTTTGTTTCTAATGCCTTAATTTCAGTATCTGGGTTTGTGTTTGAAACAGTTGTTGGTTGTTTTTGTTGTGATGACTCAGTTTTCTTCTCCACAGGTGCTGCGGTTGCTCTTGTTGATGACGATTGAGTGGCATTCAAGTCATACTTAATTTGTTGTTTATTCACAGTCTCAGCTAAAGCAGTGGGCAGTTCAAATGGGATAATGGCACCAATATCATTTCTTTGCCTTAGACAATGAATAAATAATAGAGCAGGATCTTTATCAATGGAAGCCAAGTTTTTTGGATTAATTAAGTCCCAAGCCTTTGATAAATCACTTGAACCGATGTTGAAGAATTTAGATTTTAAAGGGATGGATAAGGCAGCAAAGGTGAAGCTTCCATCCGTTGCGGTTCCACAAGAATCTAATATTTTCTGGTATTGAGTTAAATCTTGAGGACTCATATACCAATCTACCTTTGGTGGTTCCTTCTTTGGGAGGTCGGCATTTTCCTTTTGTTTTCTTTCCACTCTCTCTTTCACCAATTTAGCTTTACTTCCGGGAATTAACCAAGCAGGTAATTCCTCAGGGACTTCTTCGATATTCTTATTAATCATATCGAAGATTAGTCTCATACAAATGACGAATTCTTCAAAATCCAGTTTATCATCATCATCAATATCAGCAAGGAACCAAATCTTGTTTAGGATGGATGAATCTAACTTGGAATTATAAAGAATGGGCGATACTTGATCGTGATCGACTTTATTATCCACAGGTTTTAAATTGGAGAAGATGTTCCAATACTTCTTGATTTCAAGATCTTCCAATCTTGGCATTTTATTCGGAGGGATGTTAGCTTGTTTGTATGTCCGTCTTTGTAACTTACCAACGGTATAGATAGTCTTCCCTTAGTTAATAGTACTCAGGTTTATATGGAAAGTTAACATACTGGTCGATCGTTTTTCGAAATTTGTTACTATGAAAGGGGCCGCCGTCGTCAAAAATCGAAACAATTGTAAGCTCAGCAATAATAGAGACAATAACTTACTTACACTAGAAATAAGTAATCCCAATCGCGTTAACTTCTATTGATCAAGTATTTTAGACCAGATTTTCATGTATGGTGACTTTTGAATGTATGGATGACATTGTTCACCAAACCAACTCTACAAACGTCATCGAACACGATTCTTTATAACATATATCCAGCTTTGTACTCCTCAGTTCGAGATGTTAATTACAAGACTACTTGGTTTCTTGTAAGTTATCATTTTTAATGTTTTTCTTTAGATCGTAGTAAAACAAAGGTCCTCTTACCAAGTTTTCCAGGTAAATGAATAATAAAAGCGTCAATACTTGCCAAAAACAAAACATAATCATTCCGACCCCTAAGAGATAACATAGGCTATATAAAATAAAGTTTGCTTCAACCAATAAATTGATAACTAACTGGGGTAATTGCCTTTTCGATAACAAATACGAAATACTCATACTAACAGAAGATGGAGAGCATTTATTAAGGTTATTGATGATAAGAGACTCTATGGGGAATTGGCTTCTTGTGGATCACAATTTCTGGTAAAATCAGAAGGCAAATAAGCTTCAGATCATAAGAAACAACAAATTTATAATAATTATTAAATTTTCAATTTCCTTCCAACATATGACAAGTGACTTAATATGAAACATTAAAATTTTGTACATCAGCCGCCTACCTTTACCTCACGAGCAAAACAGAATTATTTGTCCTATTTAGTTTTTACTTCAATCAGTGCAAATGCCAATGGTTGGACAGAATTTTCTACTTAGAAATTATATGAAAAGAAAGAACTTTCAATTATCGTCGAGAGCGAAAGTTTCCTTGGATGGGGGAGCAACTGGTAAAAAAGGTGTTGCGGGAACTATTTGGGCCCTATGAGAACCTCATCAGAGAGGCAAGAAAAGCTTTATATAGGTTTACAAGCTGCATTGTTGCTAGTACGGAAAAATTGTCGTTGAACTTCCATGGTGATGCAATGTGTTGTACAAGACTGCATAGATTGGAAAAAAAACAATAAAATGAACTGTCAAACGCATGAACACGGCATGAACAATAACCGTTTTAAAGGAACTAACAAGAGTTCCGTTATTTGCTCTAAAGTAGTTAGTGAAAAGAAGCGAATTTGAAACTTACGCCCAATATTAAAGCATATGTTTCTATAGTTAATTAGTATTATAATTGCAACGTATTAATATCACAACTTCAATAAAAAATCAAGCTGTCTTCTGGTTTAAAGTGTAGAATCGAATAGTATGGACGTATGGCCTGTAGTACAAGATAAATTAACTAGTGAGTTGAAAATCCACTCAGTTGCATATAAATGCATGCGTAGGAAAACAGATATATGCGTGATAAGTCTACCGGGTTAACTAGGTACAATTACCCATATGCAGGAGTTTGTACTATTCATAGAACATCTATCAATCTAAACTCTAGAGGGACGTTCAGCTCATTTGTTCCGGGAATAGGACAAGGTATTGAGACATCAACCGCACATTATTGTTGTTAAGGGTCTGATTTCTGTAAACGAAAAATTACATATCGAATTCGCGAGTTTTTTTTTTCAGAGGACTGACGCGTAAATACGCCAAAATTTTCGTGTCAAAAAACGTTTCAACTGCAGAGCATTTCGTGTCTAGCAGATATGCTTCATTTACTTTTCCTATTACAGTAATGATGGAGGTCTATTCGAGTAATATTATCCTTCAGGAAACTGCATCTTTAGCTAAAATAGCATCAACTCGAGCAATGTTGATAATATTATTTTTCCAATATCTTGAACACATATTCTTTCTTCGAAGGTGGACGACTCAGAACCAACTATCTTCATTCCTTATAACCGTTGACTAAACAACTTGTACCCTTCCTTTATTACAAGTAGCCCTACTATAGAATAAGACAGTACCAAACTACAGCAATGACAATATTCCAATGTATAACAATTTTCCCACTGTTGCTAATAATATCCAGGCTTTTTAGCCTAACATATGCTCAACCTTACGAGGCATATCCAATTAACAAACAATATCCTCCAGTGGCAAGGATCGATGAGTCGTTTTCTTTCCAGTTATCGAACACGACGTATCAATCATCCAATAATAAATATTCACAAATAACGTATCAAGTATTCGACCTTCCCGAATGGTTAACTTTCGATACACAATCAAGAACTATATCAGGAAGTCCATCTGCCGCCCTCCTTGATGATGATACTGAAACCGATTATTTTAATTTCATACTTCAAGGTTTCGATGAAACAGACAATTCATACCTAAATAATACTTATCAGTTGGCCGTAACGAAAAAATCAAGTCTTCAATTAGCTAATGATTTTAATCTATTAGCTCTATTGAAAAATTATGGTAATACTAACGGTAAGGAAGGTCTTATCTTGGCGCCTAACCAAGTGTTTAATGTCACTTTCGATCGTTCGGCATTCGTTAACCAAAGCTCCATAAAAGCATTTTATGGTCGTTCTGAACAGTATAATGCTCCTTTACCCAATTGGTTATTTTTTGACTCCAGTGACTTAAGATTCAGTGGGACTGCTCCAGTCGTGAATTCCGCCATCGCTCCTGAATTCTCATATGGACTAGTATTAATCGCAACTGATATTGAAGGTTATTCTGGTATTGAAGTACCTTTCAATTTAATCGTGGGAGCTCATCAATTGACAACCTCTATTCAAAACTCAATGATAATTAATGTCACTGATTCAGGAGATTTCAACTATGATATTCCATTAAATTATGTCTTCTTAGATAATAATGAGATTACTATGGGTAATTTAAGTACTCCAACCCTAGTGAATGCACCAGACTGGGTACAATTAAATAATTTCACCTTATCAGGAAGTTTACCTAGCGACACTTCCTCCTCTAGTGCAAATAACTTCTCTGTCGCCATATATGACATCTATGATGATGTCATCTACTTGAATTTTGATGTTGTTTCCACAACAAACCTTTTTGCCGTTTCTTCATTGCCAAATATTAATGCAACAAGGAATGAATGGTTTCAATATAGCTTTCTACCATCTCAATTTACAGATCCATCAAATACAAATATTTCAGTATTTTACACAAATTCATCACAATCTCATGATTGGCTATCATTTCATTCCTCCAACCTAACTTTAATTGGACAAGTACCAAATGATTTTGACTACCTATCAATTGGACTGAGAGCTCAGGAAAAATCATTATCAGAAGAGTTATCCTTCAAGATAATTGGTATGGATTCCAAATCTAACCATTCTAAAAACCATACTTCTTCTTTGAATGTAACCTCCACTTATCACCATTCAAGCACAACTTCTACGTCTCATGCATCCTCTACTTCAACTGGATCTGTTACCATTACTTCAACCACAGCAAGCTCTTCTTCAAGTGGTGTAGTCACTCCTATCCAAAAGAATCATAAATCTAACAATTCAAAAACTGTGGCCATAGCGTGTGGTGTAGCCATCCCAGTTGGGGTGATAATCATCATTGCTATCCTATTATTCATGTTCTGGAAACGTAAACAAAATAACAAATCACAAGTCCCAGATGAAGAAATGGTAAGAAATATAAGCAAACCAGATGTCAATAATCCAGCAAATGATCCTAAACAAGCGGTTACTTCATTACAAAACCCATTCGATGATGATTCTCAAAATTCTCAGTTGGCCAAGAGGTTAACCGCGTTAAATGAGATGAAACTGGATCAAAGTTCATTAACTGACTCTGAAAATTCTACCATTGATGACGAGAAAAATGATACCAATGGACTTTATGCTGATCCATTCCATTCCCAAAGTGATGAACTGTTATTAAAGGATGAAAGCCAAAATGCAATTTTCAATCCAACAAGGCCCACATCTTCATTTTACATGGATTCTCAACCTGCTACAATGAAATCATGGAAGAATAATAGTTTCAATCCAAGCAAATATAATAGAGATAGCTCCATGTCGTTAAACACTGTGACAACGGCAGATTTGATGAATACTGAGATAAAGGAGGATGACATAATACCGAAAGACCCAAGGAAATCAAGTTTGGGTTTAAGGGACTCAGTATTTTGGAATAAATCACAAAGGAATTCTGATTCTTCAAAAAGCAACACAAAGCAAGCACTTGAACCTGTAGCTGAATTTTCTGATAACAAAAACGATAATAATACCCCAACATCTATGTCAACTTCTTCAAGTGATGATTTTTTACCTGTAAAGAACGGAGATAATTTCGATTGGGTTCGTACCAATGATGTAAACAGAAAACCAAGCAAAAAGAGATTAGTAAACTTCTCAAACAAGGGCGAAGTTGATGTTGGAGAAGCTCAGCAAGTAGATGGACACATTCCTGAAGAAATATAGTTGACCTATTGCTTCTTCTTATTTAAACTATATATAAATGAACACTAATATTACAAAATTAATAAAATTCTATTTAAATTCAATTATTCATAAGTCAAGGTAATGATTCCATAATGCTACTCTCGTCCATATTAGAATAAATGGATTCCAATGTGCCGTCAGATAGGGTTAGCCGTTCACAGAATTGATGAATGATAAGCGGTCCCACATCACAACCTACCAACGAGGTCATATTTATCTTTGGTTTATATAATCCAACATGTTCTGTCTCTTCAGGTAAATTCTCGTCCTCATGGGCCTTAGTCCAATTTATATCTCTGTCGTAACCCAACTTGGCATCTAAATTCTTAATATTTTCCATTCCTCTATGTCCTAGTTCTAAATCGATGGCATTAATGACAACTTCAAAACTGACGGCATCATCCTTAATGGCATTTAACTTCTCCAAATGACTAATCAAACTATTCAAGCTGGATCGAAACTCATCAAATACTTCAGTCTCATTAATTACATCATCATCTTGTTCATTACTTTGTTGATGTTGAAATTCACCAAAATCTAAGACATACTTCTCTATACGTAATCCATTTTCTTTATCAATGATACAAATACAAAACCGATAAATGTGGGTCAATTTACTAATAACATCCAGGATCAGTTCCTCAATGTATTCTTGTAAATCGGGGTGTCTGTTAATGGGTATGAATTGGGGTAGGTTAAATGCTTGATATGTCGTAAAATCAAAAGAAACTGACGGGTACACGTTCCTATGAAATAAGATCAAGTTAATAAAACATTTCAAATATATCTTTATCCATTTTGTGACCCATTTATTCATAAGTGATTTTACTTGGCATTCTTGTTTCTTGTAGAAAGAACCTTTTCAGATGAAGCTTTGAAATTTCATCAACGTTTTGTATTAATACAAATTTCGTGCATCAAGATTAGAAATTAATATCCTACCATAGTATTACAGGAGAAAGTACTAAAGTAACGTAAGGTATTCTTGTTAAAATTTGTATAACTTTTATACAGAGATATACGACATAAGGAAAGAAAGAAAAATAAGTTTTGAAAAGATCAAAACTAATGAAAACAAGAAAATCAATAGCACCCATTTTTGTAATTGTTTGTTTTGATTAATCGTTGCTGTCATTGGGTTTGAATCAATTCCATCATCGAATGGGGTTAAGTATATGGAAGCATGGCGTAAATCTGGAGAAAACTCGGTATTGAGGTGTTTCGGAGTAGTTCCCTTATTAAAACAAGAACGGTGCAAGCTTATAAATTTTCCAAAGAAGCTGCAATTTCATCCAATTCCTTCTTGGCATCTTCGTATTTAACGGAAATCTCTTCATGTTTTCTTTCCCATTCATCTCTTTCTTCTTCTAGAGCAACAACCTTTCTGCCTAATTGTTCGGCGTTTAAGTCAGATTCTCTCAATTTCTCGATGGTTTCCTTCAACTTACCATCAATTTCTTCCAATTCTTCTTCTAATTGTTCATTCTTCTTGGTAAAGTTATCATTATTAGATTTCAAATTGCTTGAATCTTCAGCTAATTGCTTGGATTCGCTCAATTCTTCTTCTAATTTCTCGACTTCTTCATCCAATTGTTGATTTTTAGTGGTCAATGATTTTATTTGATTTTCCTTCTCGACATTATCCTGTTCCACTTGCTTGAATTGTTCCTTTAACTCTTCATACTTTTCTTGCCATGATTCGGCTTCCAATTTTAAACCATTCAACTTCTCTCTTATCTTTTCCATTGCTATATATTTGTTTTAAACAGTAGAGTGCTCCAATTGAAGAGAAAGGCTCGAAAGATCTACAAATGAAGTGGCAACCATACTCCTCCTTTTATAAAACTGAAACGTTGTTCGTTCGTTGTTCTCTCTTCGCGCATCGTCGTTGCAAGCGACGTCGCAAATTGTTGAATAATAAATGTATCTATTTATAATGTAAAGTACTTTTTTATAAGGAATTGGAATCTTCATATAATTTCAATCTGGAAATTGCCGCACTTTGTACATCTACCCAAATACCTTCCAAATCTAACTTGTCTTTAACTTGATCCTTCTCCGACTCTATAAACGAGCGTAAATCATCAGAATGGCTTACTTGAACCAATTGGAATACGGAAAATGAAATACTTTCCACTATAATTGATATCTTGGGTATCTTTTGAGATCTACGAAGCCATTGGTGGAAATGAGAAACAAACCAATCCCAAACCAATTCTATCTTAGCGGGTTCACCGACAATGGAATTTGCTAAACCTTGCATAATCTGAATAGCTGGTTCGTTCTCAATGGTACCATCAATGAAGTTTAAGGTCTTCTTCACAAGCTCTTCATCATTGTTACGTCCCAAATTATCATATATATCTTCAATAAATAATCGTTTTCCCTGTTCACCTTCGGGGTAATAGGAACCTTCAATATTCTTTAGGATGCGGTCTGTGGCCTTGATCAACTCATGGAATTTCTTCCACTGTTTGACATTTTGCAAATTAGCAACAATGACTTGGAAAATCGATGAGACTAGTTCCGAGGGAACTTTTTTGTTGTCACTAGAGTCGCTTCTTAGTGTGGAATAGTAGCTTTCTGCAACTTCTACGGACCTAGGCTCCGTTTTTGTCAATGTTAACAAACTACCAAGTGCTTGTAACTCATAGGTTGACTTGGTATCTAGATTAATGGCGTTCCATAATATTGTGATGATATCCAAGCCGAGAGGAGATTTACTCCCTTTACCATACACGCGGACAGATAATTGAATTGCTTCCAATATCGAAAGACATTGAGAAATAGGTTCCCATAGATCTGGCTTCTTTGTCACCTTTTCAGACAAATATTTAAATAATTTGAAGAATCCCAATAAATGAATCGGTTTCTCATAATTTGGGTTCCCAATGATATGGGATAAATCGACAATAATTTTCATTAGATCCAACTGACTTAGTTTATCTTCCTCTATTTGTTTTATAAAATCAGCATAACATAATCCTGATTCATAAGAAACTCTATAATAACCTTGCGCATTATGGTTGCATAAAGTGATCGGATATTTCAAATTCATGGTTCTATCAGTCATCAAAATATTTTCCTTGTCGAGTTCACCGTTAGGTAGTTTAATAAACAAAGGAATATGATATGGCACATCTTCCACTTGATCCAATTTGGAGTCCACCAGGAATCGATGTTGAACCAAATTAGTAGATTCTGCATCTTCTTTACTGACACTCAATAAAGGGAAGCCAGGTATTCTTGTCCAGGAACTCATAAAATTTGGAATATTTTCCGATTTTAAGAACTTCCCCACATGATTCCAAATATCCATTGGCTTCACGCTCTTTTCATGAAACAATGCTAAATTATCATTAAATAGGTCAGACATGGCCTTGCTCAATAGTTGATCACCTATACATAATTGCAACGATCTCAACATGGTGATACCCTTGGTGTATGCAATATGGTTGAAGATATCATTCGTGATAAGATCTTGTTTGTTCAGATCCAATTGAGAGATATCATCCATGATAGATTTTCTTGTAATGGTAGAATCACTAATGAGTTGTGGTTCCAATTGTTGTAACAAATAGGCATCACTATTCCAGTAGGAATGAGAATCATTATCATGGGTATCATTATCAGAAACTAGATGACAAGCAAGCCAAGTGGCAAACGATTCATTAAACCATAAATGAGACCAAGAATCAAAGGAAACAAAGTTCCCCATCCATTGATGAACCAATTCATGAACAATTAGTTGTTCACATTGTAATCTAATCATGTTATTAGATAAATTAGTTGGAGATAATAATAAATGATTCATTTGAATGGTGATTAGACCAAAATTTTCCATAGCCATATCGTTTAAGAATGGTAATAGTACGAAATCTAATTTATCCAAAGGGAATTTGTTTTGGAAGAACGATTGCAGTTTGGGTAAATATTTCAATATAGTGTCCAAAGTGAATGTAGCGTCATTAATTTGAATGGGTGAATACACAGCTATGGGGACCATTGGATACCCAACCTCCTGTTCCGGTACTTGAGATTTCAATACATCTAGATGACCTGCGACGAACCCAAAGACAGATGTTGTCATCAATGGTGTCTTATTAAACTTAACCAATTTGTATCCATTTTTGGTTGTTGTCTCTATAGATTGTTGAGACACATTAGATAATACCTTAAACCCTGTCAATGTCTTTATGGATAATTGAATGGAGCATTTAAAAGATGGTTCGTCAATACATGGGAAAATGGATCTGGCAAAGCTCGGTTGACAATGAGTGGCAAAGATATGATTCTTCCCATCATTGAAAGAAGATTTAAAGATTCCCACAGTTTGGTCCCTGTTTGAACTAACTTGCTGAACAGATCCGACGTATTTAACATTCAATTGAATGGTTTCGCTCTCCTCCAATGATGGCAAAGAGTTTCCTTTCGAGAATTGGAAAACAGCTAATTGTGCTGTTTCATCACAGGATACAGTCAAGGGATACTCTCTTGCTTCAGTGGTAATACTAGCGGAAGTAATGACCAAATTTCTAGAATGTAATTCAAATTGGGAAATGCCATTAGCATTACTCTTTTTATTCACACGCAAATCGGCGGTCAAAGAACCTTTAAAATTTGGTTTTGATGGATCTAATTCCAGTTCCAAATTATAATTCTTTGGCAACAAGGCAGCTACTAGTGCTAATATCTTGTTTCCCATTATTCCTGCTTGCTCTTGACTATTGTGTTAACGTCACTTCAAAGGCAATGTAGTATATCTATTATACTCATTGAAAGTTTGCATTGTATTATATAAGCAGAATCCAAGCCCTAAAAAGAGGGCTCAACACAGCCCTAATTTACAACATGCCCTAACAACAGCCGCACCATTTTAGGGGTACCCATCACTAACGTCAAATCAAGTCATTCCATTATTCAACAGCAAGGGTGTATTTACAATATATATATAGACTATATATTGAAAGTAGATCCCGGAAGAATTTCCACATATATTCTTCAATCATTTCAACTCCATTAATTAATTTAAAACTAACTAACAAGGAAAACAACAAAACAATGTCTTCAAGAATCGTCATTGGGACAGCAGCCGGTCTAGCCACTTTACTAAGTTATTCCCTTTATAACCGTGAAAAGAAAAGGACCCCCTCTTCTTTGAATGGAGGTCCTTATTTAACTCAAGATGAGTTATTCAATTTAAGAACGGGGCAAGGAATCACTGGGAAAGTGTTACAAAGTTACCATTTGCCCAACTACCAAGATAAATGGAGTTCTAAATTGAAAGATGGGATTTTTGATGATTTTGGTGCTCTTTGGAGAGCCCTTCTTTTCCAAAAGAATCAAATGGCACAAATGAATGGGGATGTCATGTTAAGGGACTTGGAAAGAGGGAAGAGAATGGCTGTGAAGAACTATAATGACGCGGTGAGGGTTTATAATCAGTATATTGATGATTATAAGGAGCACGATAAGAGCTGGCTTTATGATTCTATTAGGCATCAGGTGGAAAAGGCTCGTAATGAGTTAGATGATGCTGTATATCAATTTAAACACTTTGGTGAAAATTTGGAGGATAGTGATACGTTAAGTAACACTACGAGTAAGTTTAAGGAAAGCTGGAACAACATTAAACCCGGTAAGACTGTGGATCCTGAAGAAGTAGATAAGATTGTGGCTAGTCAAAGTGTTTATGGATGGGGTGAAAACGCACAAGAATTTGCTCGTGAAGAAATGGAAGAGAATGTGAGAAGACAACAGCAACAAACTGACGCTGCTGCAAAGAAATTAAAGGCTTTCAAACAAAATGCTCTTGACAAGGGTTGGTTTTTATTAAATAAGGATAAGGTGGAAGAGGAAGAACAGGTTGCTGAGAATGCTTTGAAAGGATTAGAAGGTTGGGGTGAAAATGCTGCACAATTTGCTAAAGATGAATATGAAGATATTAAATGGCAACTTGGTACATCAAAAGAATCTTTAACTGATAAAGTTGATAAGAGTTGGGAGAAAATGGCTGATGCTAAGAAGAAATTAGATGAAACTCAAGCAAAATGGTGGGAATTTGGACAAAAGAAAAACAATGAATTGTATGAAGAGGCCAAGAGACAATACGATCTAGCTGAAACCGACTATCAAAAGGCTAGGAAGAAGTTGAGTGAATGGAACGATAAAATGTGGGAAAAGACAGATAGTTCCATTCACACTTTAAAGGAAGGTTCAGAAAAGGCTAATGAAAAAATTCAATCAGGTTTAAGTAAGACTCAAAATTACATCAGGGACCAGTAAATTCATTTCTCGTTTTTTTTCTATCATTTCATTTTTCTTCTTCTATATATTTATGTAGCACATAATCTAGATTGAAATTCAATCAAATTTTTCTTATAATTAAAGAGTGTGTAGTGTATGCTGTATGTATAATTTGTATGTATGTTTGGGTTAAGGTTTGATGGAGTGTTATGATTTATTACTATTAATAGCAGTAATCGTTGAATCTGAATTTGAATTTGAATTGGTAATGTCACCTTTACAATCATCAATATGATCACCATCGATGATATTTGTATTTCTAGAAGCATTATTGACTCTTCTTCTTAAGATATCAGTCAGTTTTTCCGTTTGTAAATTCTCATCAAATTCGTCATTGTGAGGACTTGTTGTTGTTGTTGTTGTTGTATCTTCAGTAGTTTGAATTGGGAATAGTGATTGATGGTGGTGATGGTGATGATTAAGAGATTCAGAGAAAGACAAAGTTTTAGGCCTATATAAAGTAGAACTGAAATCGTTCGTAGTGATTGTATTAGGTGAACTGGTTAATGTTTGCAAACCGGGATGAGGTTGCGGTACTAATATGGGACTTATCTCCTGTTGATGATTGGAACCCGATCTTGATGGTATGAAAGGTTGGCTTAAAATAGTATGAGTGGAGGTAAGGGGATCTGTGTTGTTTTCATCGTCTTCTAATGTCAAACCATCGATACATTCTTTAAATTGTTGATCCTCATCCAAAGGTTGTTGTAATTGTTGTTGTTGTTCATTATCTGAATCATCAGAAGTGAGATCTTCACTACTACTTGAAGAGTCAAAATGAAATTTTGAATTCTTCATAATATTAGGTGAAGATGAATGCTGCGTACGATTGTGATGATTTTTATTCATTGAAGATAAACTTTTCCTTAATGACATTAATTTATCCGTATTCATTGGTGTATTATCTATAGTTTCAATGGGTGAATTAGAAGCACCACTTGAATATCTTCTTAATAAGATACTATTTCTATGAGGTCCTGCCCTGTTTGTTGTTGTTGCTGAATTGGTTGCTGCAATTGGGTTAAAGAATGGGTTATTGAATTGTGTCTTTACAGATGATGTTGGTGAAAGATGTAGTCTTGGACTATAAGTTGAATTTGAAGAATAATGTGATAATAGCGAGGGTCTTACATTATTAGTACTATGCATTTGATTTGTATTTGTATTTTGATTTTGATTTAAATTTTCATCAGACAACATATCCACGTATGAATAAAATCTTAATAACCTTGGATGTGCTGAAGGAGGTGAAGAGGAAGATACTGTTTGTCTTAAATTTCTTGAAGTTGTTGGTAAATCTGCTTCGGATGATGAAGATGCCAGGGAAGGTCTTCTATTTGCCTGATTGGAAGGAGATAGACTATTTGTTCTTGTTCTACCCAAAGCCATATTCAAACCAATAGTTGACGGTCTCTTAGAATATATCATATCTATATCATCCAAATTTGTATCCTTATCCGTGACTATTGAGCAACCTGCATCCAACGCTGGTGGTACGAAATTTTCCAAATTATGATGATGATCCATTGAATTATGGTTGGGTAAGACGTAATCTCCATTATTTGTTGTCGTTGTTGTTAATTGACTCAACGAATTTGTGGTAGATATGGAGGAATTTGTGTATTGTGGGGACAGGGCATTCAAATTTGAAGTGGAAACGTATCTTGGCTTATAATTTGTATTATTGGAAGCTGTGCTTGTCTTCCGTTGCAAAAGCAGATTCGTATGACTAGCATGTCTTGACAAGTTGCTTGAAGTGGTCTTTGTCAGGATGTATGGATCTTCGACGTTTCGCTCGAAGATCTGCGAGTTATCTATTACTGGTGAGCCCTTGCTACTGGAGGTGTCCATGTTGAATTGATTTGAGTTGTGATGTGGTGGTATTATACGTAGAAGGAGGGATAGATAGGACTGAATAAAGTTTCAGATTGCTAACGTAATATAATGGAGTTGGACTAAATTAGATTAAATTTAATTCAGCTCATTTTTTGCAAATCAGAGATACAGAGAGTGAGCGAGTGCAACAAATAGAGAGACTCACTTCACTCCTTGTTGAAACGATGCGGATGAATTAACCGAGAAACACGGAGTTAGAATCACACAAACCCTAACAGCCCTGGCTAGCCCTAATAACGGGGTAAACTGCGGGTAACCCCTTTCCGTCAAAAAGTTTTTTAGGGTTCATTTCATCCGTTCTTCTCTTCTCGAAGACTATATAAATTTAGCTCTACGCAAACTTTTCAGTGTTTCCATCAGTTATAACATTGTGTAGTTTGAGCGAGATACCAAAACAAAACAACGACTAAAAACACAAACAGAATAAGTTTATTCAAGCGGTTGAATATGATCCAGTCGTATTCATCGTCATGTAGGACACAACAATTTTTTATGAATTGGATATTTAAAATGATGAGCATTTATTGTACTGCGTTATCGTCTTGACGGATTGGTTTAAGTACCTCTTCCTAGGAAATTAACTTTTAACAGAATTTATCACTGAATTTAAATATCTATTTGTGTCCTGTGTTCCCACGTCGTCTTTATTAGTTAATATTCTTCTTGTTCTTGTCTGTTTGATCTTATCGCTTACGTAACTGATGGATGAATGAATGGCCCATTTGCCTGAATTATTCATCTACATGTAAATGGATATAGGAAAACCTTCAATAATCTCAAAAGATATAAAGAGGAAACCAAACTAAAAGATTACAACCTGGAGAAGATGCATGAGCTGACCCCCATTCAGAAGGAAATAATATCCGGTCTGTCTGCTGGTTCACTAACAACTTTAATAGTTCATCCATTGGATCTAATTAAAGTGAGGTTACAATTGCTAGCAACCACTACCACTCAACAACATCAAAAGGGTTACACATATCTCATTAATGAACTAATTAATAACTCCAAGAAAATGGGCTCTCAAGGTCCAATCTATAACCTAATAAAGGAATCATATAGAGGATTACCCATCAACCTATTGGGGAACGCAGTAGCATGGTCGTTATATTTCACCATATATAACTCTACGAAGGATTATATGTTCCAAAATAACTATCTCCACAATAATAACACAACTATTTTTCTAACGTCCGGATTAATTAGTGGGATATCAACCACCCTATTGACTAATCCGTTATGGGTCATAAAGACAAGAATAATGTCTACTAGTAGACATCATAAGGATTCATACAAATCCATAAGGCATGGATTCAAATCGTTGTTAACTAAGGAGGGACCAAAAGCAATTTGGATGGGGTTGTTGCCCTCTTTATTGGGTGTTTCACAAGGTGCCATATATTTCATGATTTACGATAATTTAAAGCTGCATTTTAATGTTAACTTAAATAAATCGAAAAAGGACAATGCTAATGCTAATTTAAAAATAGTACTGATATCGTCCCTCAGTAAGATGCTTTCTGTAATGAGCGTTTATCCTTTCCAATTGTTAAAATCGAATCTTCAAACGTTCAGATCCGTAACTAATAACATTCCCCAAAACGATTACCATTTTATTACATTAATAAGAAAAATTTATAGAGATAATGGAATAAAGGGACTCTATAAAGGATTATCCGCAAACCTACTGAGAGCAATTCCATCTACATGCATTACATTCTGTATATACGAAAATTTCAAGTCGAAACTTTAATTCCCCAAAGTAACCTAACATTACTAAATAGCATTCATTAAATAATATACAAGTCTTTTTAAATTTTTTTCTTTTAAAAATATTTAATCTACACAAACCTTTGTATTGTAATGTTATATTATATGATAGTTACTGTTGCGACTATTATTATGATTATAGTATTGTATTTTTAATATTATTATTATTATTCTTGCAATCTCAGTTCATTAATCGATTAATTAAATTAGTAACCGAAAGAAGCTAATTGTTTGGCAACATCGGATTCAGAAGCGGCAGCATTAGCAGAAGTAAACTTCTTGGTGAAAGCCTTCTTCTTAGCGTAGTATTCGGCAGATCTGACCTTTCTCTTGTCTTCCAACTTGGAGACAACATCTTCGTACTTCCAACCAACAGAGGAGGATAATTGACCCAAAGTAGTGTATTTTCTACCTGGCTTCAATCTCAAGACTCTCAAAGCATTTGGAACAACAACTCTCTTCTTCTTGTCATATGGTGGTGGAATACCTTCAAAGACCTTTAATCTTTCCATGGCAGCCTTACCACGAGCAGTCTTATGGGAAACCATACCTCTAACAGCCTTGTAGAAGATTCTGGATGGGGCTCTGAAATGGAATGGACCACGGGTCTTGTTGAAGATAGTAGCCTTTCTCAAGTAGTCGTGGTACTTTAATTTGTTTCTGAAGAATTCACCAGAAATGTTTAAAGCTTCAGTTCTAACAACAACAACTTTTTGACCATTTAGTAATTGCTTAGCAACAATGGAGGCTAAACGACCAACTAAATGTCCCTTACCATCAACAACGAAAACTGGTTCAAAAGTACTCATTTCTTGTAACGTTTCTCTTGGATTGATTGTTCAATTAGACCTTTGTCAAGATCCTCCAGAAAAATGTCTCTTCAATATTATCAATCGTATTGAAACTTCTTGCTATGCTCACACTGTTTAGGCGCGAGCTCTAGAGTTCCCGCTGGGTAAGCATCTGAGTAGAAAGTTGCAGTTGATTTTCGCGTCGTTAATTTGATTCCCGCAAAGCTGAATTATTTGTATTTTTCAATGGTCGAAAAAAAATAAAAAATAACTGATGTACGGATGTAAGAAATAAAACAGTCACATAACGCGGTCTGCATAAAATTTACAGACATATTCCCCTAAACTATTCCCATTGTGATTTGATCTCATTCTCTTGTATCGTCCTGTATCACCGACGGGGACACTGATCTTGAATTCATCCTTTGGGAATAATAGTAACGTTTGCATCTGAGTGCCTTCGCTCTCATTCGCAATGACTCTCAATCGCAATAAAATATCTCGCAATATAGAATGCGTGGTTTCCGAATCTTGTTTGAACTGAGTATTTTTAAACATAATCTCTAATCCATTAATAATGACGCGCATTTTCAAGTCAGGAAAAAATTGGATGTCATTGTGATGGCTATTGTTCTGACTTTTCTTCTTTTGCCTTTCAATCTTATTCAATTGAATTGTTTGGATGATTTTATTAACTAAGATAGTCAACTCTTCAAGTTCCAGACATGTGATTATGCGAATATTATCGTAGACGTCCTTATTGGTTGCTACAGGCGTTTCTCTTTGGAATTCTCGTATGGGGAATGAATTAGTGGCGTCGATGAAGTAGAGTTGAGAGGGTTGATCTTGTAAAGCGGAACTAATAAATTTGGCTAAATCGATTTTTTTTGGTGAAACCCATGCAGTAATCAAATCCCAGTGATTAATCTCTATCATATCACACTCTCCATACGTTCTGCTAACTTTCTCTGCACAGGGTCTTAACATTTGATAATGTCTTTGAAGCACGTAAAATTTGTAACGCGTTGTTTTTAGTACGGCGGCAAACTGAATGTAAATAAATATCACATTAGTAGAGTTCTAAATCTATTACGTCTCTTTCTCTATACAAGTACATAGTTCAAAGATAAAAGTCCTTCTCTAGCGTAATCGCCCCCAGTCTTAAAGATTATTTCCTTTGTCGAAAGCCCCTCACCCTCACATTAATACGTCCTGATTCAGACTTGTCATTGTAATATCTTGATGCGTTTCATTAGCAGCCTCCACTTGTTCCCTATTTTCCAACTCAGCCTGTTCTGCAGAACGCTTCTTACTATTAACTTCAGCCATATCCTGTGTAGTAATCACCTTAGGTTCCTCTTCATAGGGTTTTTGTTCAGGTAATCTCTGATGCTTAGAAAGATGCAATTGTAAAATTCTATCCACGGCACTTCCACGTTTCGTAGAATGTATCCTATTCTCTTCCCACCTTTTCATAAAATCATCCTTGTATTGTTTGCTTATTCTCCAATACATACCTTTACCTGGCTCATTAATTCTTTTCGGAACTTTTTCAAATGCTGTGTTTAATGATAGATTATGTCTTACCGAATTCTGCCAACCCGTCTTAGTGGTCAAATACCATGGGTAATGTGTCGTAATGTATTCATAAATGGATGCAAGGGTAATTATTCCCTCCTCCGTTGATAAGATAGCCTCCGCAATCATTGTAGCATAAGACTGAGGGGGTTTATCCCTTTTCCCTTTCCCTTTCCCTAAAGCTTTACTTACTTTCTTTGGTGAAGATGTTGGCGGTGTACCAATACTCATACCAGGATCTCGCACCTGCGGAGAAGCAGTTTCAGATTCTGTAATTTTACCGGAATCCATCGAATTGGGTTCATTATTATTAAACAATCCTGGTGTTATCTTATCCGCGACATAAGTCTTCATATAATTTGAAGTTTGAATAAGATCACGTAACTTTGAGTTGTTATTCCCTCTGACTCCATAAGAATCGATCAAACGTGGAACTAGATGTTCTATCGAACTTTCAGCAAATGTAGGCGGCTGATCAGGGAGAACAAAGATCATTTGAACACCGCCAATATCTATTATAGAGCCAGAAACAAGTGGATAAGGTGGGACATCTGGCCCTGATTTTACTCTCATAAAATCGACTTTGGCACCGTTACGTCCCAAGACAAATAATTCCCACTTTGCTGTGTCAATATTAAATTTAATGACGGCATGTTTTCTTGAAACCACTTTCGTGGGACCCAAATCGATATGAATACTAGGGTTCACAGTAAATTCAGCAGGTAATAGGTTGACATTGTCTGTGTTTCTACCTATGACAACGTTCAAATCTTTAACGTAGTATGTCCAGTCTTTGCCTGATAATTTCGCATATGCTTCAATTTCAGAGTCAGCTGCTGTCAATGCATTAGAATACTGATTCGCAACGACAGGCTGTTCTGGTGGAGAGGACAGAACTGACATAACGGCATTAATAACGCCTTGATCATCAGCATCCATGTAATATTTGGAAGTACTTTGTTGTTGCTGTTGCTGTTGATAGGGCATCGTAAAAAACCAATGCTATGCAAAAAAGAATATATGCCTGAATGCTAGAATATGGCAAAAGAATGTACGTTCTAAAGAGGCGGCTATATTCACAAATGGCTCTTTTTCTCTGATATGTCTATCATTAATTGTATTATTTATATCGAAATCAATATCTTTTCTTTGTTTACGAAATTATTTTCCGACAATTCGTTATTTTCCAGGAAATATATTGCAGGGATTTGTTCTCAGCGCCTATCTGACTCTTTTTACAACAAAAGTTACATTTATTCCTTTAAGTTGAACATAGTTCTATAACTAGAACTATACAACTAGTAGACTGTCAAAATGTTTGAATAATACGTAGATTTAACCGGTTTATTTATGCCATATATTATATTACGTAAGACATATGCCATTTGAAAAAACAACCCTAATTGACCAAACCCTAACCCTAACCCTAAGCGGGAAACATTTTGAACAAACAAAGAATTTGCAGATTCTCTATGAGAAGGACAAGACTCTTCTAAACAATGACTCAAGTTATTGATCAGACATAAATATTACCTCTTAACAAAATTGAAGAGACCCCACAGTATCACATAATTATAAACAGAAAAAAAATACCATGTCGGAGCAAGAACAGCCCCTGAAATCAAATACGAAAATAAAAAATGAACCATCACCACGTCAAACAGAGCATCAAATTGTAAAGAGAAGAAGAGTCACAAGAGCATGCGATGAATGTAGGAAAAAAAAAGTTAAATGTGATGGACAACAACCGTGTATTCATTGTACTGTGTATTCATATGAATGTACGTACAATCATCCATCCAAGAGATCTCAAAACCAAACAGGAACAAATAACAATACTTTGAATACAATTACCACCATTTCCGTATCTGCAAATGGAAGTAATACTAAAACGAGAAGCACAACACCAGTACCTGGAACTAGTGCGGGTGTGACAAGGAAATATACCACCAAAACTACCAGATTACAACAACAAGTAGATAAATATCAGCAACTTTTAGAAGGTATGATTCCAAATTTACCTGACATAAAAACACTTGATATACCTACCTTTCTGCAAATCTTCCATAATTTCCAGGGAAACTCTGATTTCATAGAGGATACTGTTAAAGAGTACCATGTTCTTGTTAGTGATAGCACTTCCCCATCACAACAAAAATCGCAATATAACCAATTTGGAACACCCGAATATTCTTCAACGGCTGGTCCTAGCAGTGTTGGTAGCACCCAAAACAACTCAGATTCTAAACTATTGGATAATAATGAAAGAATTCCCGTAGGACGAGAAATCAAAATCATTTTGCCACCCAAGGTAATTGCCATTCAATTTGTCAAGAAGACTTGGGAACATTGTTGTGTACTTCTAAGATTCTATCATCGTCCGTCTTTTATCCAACAACTGAACGAACTATACGAAACTGATCCTAATCATTATACCCCCAAACAAATGCAATTTCTACCGTTATGCTATTCAACCATTGCGGTAGGAGCGTTATTTTCTAAATCTATTGTCCATGAGGAAATGAATGTTCGATCCGATGTAAATGGTAACGATGAACTCATCACAGATGATAAATTTTTACAGGATGAAGGTTATAAATACTTTATTGCTGCTAGAAAGTTATTGGATATCACAAATGCCAGAGATTTAAACTCGATACAAGCTATCTTAATGTTGTTTATCTTTTTACAATGTTCAGCCCGTCTTTCCACATGCTATGCATATATTGGTGTGGCTATGCGAAGTGCGTTAAGAGAAGGTTATCATAGACAGGTTGGACCTCTATCAGGGTTCACCCCCATTGAAATCGAGATGAGAAAAAGATTATTCTACACTATCTACAAACTGGACATCTATGTCAATGCTATGTTAGGTTTACCAAGATCAATTTCACCCGATGATTTTGATCAGACTTTGCCAATAGAGTTATCAGATGAAAATATTACGGAGCATGGGTACCTACCAGAAAATCAAAATGGTGTTCTCTCTAGTACGGGGATAGCCAATCAGCATACGAAGTTATTGATGATTTTGAATAGTATCGTTAGGGAACTATATCCAATAAAGAAGACAAACAATTTAATATCACACGAAACTGTCACCAGATTAGAATTGAAATTAAGAACTTGGATGGATGAATTACCCACAGAATTAGTCCCCAATCTGGAAAATATCCCTGCAAAATACGAGAGAGCAAATAAATTACTACATCTATCCTTTCTCCATGTTCAGATTATTTTATACAGACCTTTCATCCATTACTTATCCAGAAATTTTGTAGACATGGCACCTGACACTCTTTCATTACAACGTGCAAGAAATTCCATTAACGTGGCCAGATCAGCTGTTAAATTAGCTCAGGAAATGTTAAGCAAAAACCTTATATCAGGTTCTTACTGGTACGCTAGTTATACAATATTTTACTCTGTTGCAGGACTGTTGTTTTATATCCATGAGGCACAATTACCAGATACAGAGAGCGCCCGTGAATATTATGATATCTTGAAGGATGCCGAAATCGGTAGAAATGTCTTGAATCAAATTAAAGATTCTAGTATGGCGGCAACAAGAACCTATAACTTATTGAATAAACTTTTTGAAAAGCTAAATTCGAAGACCATCAAACTAACAACAATGTATAATTCTCCAAGTCATCAAAGCCCGACAACAGCCACAAACCAAGGAGAATTGTCATATCAAGAGAGACCTCAGAGCCAGATACAGAATAACTTTAATAGACAAGGGAACGATAACATGTTAACAAACTTTACGGTGCCATCATATCCAGAAGATATACAAATACAACCCACAACATCAAACCCACAACAACACCAGCAGCCCCAGTTACAATTACAACAATCACCTGCTTCTAATTTAAGCGCCGTGTCAATGACAAATAATGCAAGTAATACATTTTTACCACAACCTACGAAGACACCAAACCAAAATGGAACATATCCTAAATTGGAGAAAGAGTCAGATCAGGTTCCTCTTACGGATATCTTTGGATTTAATGGTAACCCCAACGATATTTTATCTAGCGCTACTGGTGATGCAGATACAATTGGGTTAGAATCCAGTGTGAATAGTTATAGCAATAATGGGCTAAGTAATACCAATTTGGCTGGAAGCAATAACGATAAGATAAAAGCGGAAAACCTTGATGAAGCCGGAATACTAAACGTGTTTGATCAGTTGGATGCACATCTATTTGGTAAGTATATGCCTCTCAACTACCAACAAGATGACCTAAGCACGAATCCAACCCCGACCCAGAACCAAGACCGAACCCCAAACCCAAACCAAGAAGTATAAATATGAATAGCGTATTTATATGTATGTAACATTACGTAGTTTAGCCCTCCCATGGGAGTAGTACTTAATAATTAATTATTTTCTAGAATTATAGACTGACTTCATGAAAGAGAAGAAGATGTTAACTCGGTTAAATAATAATGAGGGGTTACCCGCACTTTCGTTGTAAGCGATGAAAAATTGCGTTTCGTTGATTGTGGAATTTGGAAACATATGAGTTTCTTGTTAATCATTTTCTTTACAATGAGATTAAAGTCAAGAGAAAGTGTGTCTGACATTGTTGACAAAAAACACGAAGTGGAAAACAGGGGAATACCTACGAAAGACATACACGAGAAGCTTTTTAAATAGGGATCTTGTTTTTTTGACAGCCATTTTTGACTTACCCTAGGAACATGTTAGAAGCAACAACAGTAACAGCAAGCCCTGTAAGCCAGGTAAATTTCAAGCTTGACAGCAATAGTAACAATACTGAAACAGAGAAGTCAATACCGAACTTTTCAATACCCAAGCCGGAATCTAAAAATCACTTAGAACAACTGATTTACAGATACCGTGCTATTCAAGAACAACCTAAAGCAAATAAATTTGAAATCGGATTATTAGAAAAAACCTTCTCTGATATCTCTCATGAGCAAGATGAATACATTGAAAAGTTAAATGACATTAGAAGTGATGCAAATATTAAGCAGAGTAAATATGATAAAGCGGTTCTGCAAAGACAATTATTAGCCTTACAATTTCTAGAAAGAGATATGGACATTCCTGATGGAATTTTACTCGATGATGATAAGATGCAAGATGCTAAAGATGCTCAAGATACCTCTGATGTTTTAAAACCAATCAAACTAACCTTTGATTTCAACGAAAATGCTAGGAGTCTAGGACTACTTGATAAATTCTCAAACATAACTAAAACCGATCTAGGTAAACAGGAAACCGAAAATTTGATTTCAAAACAAATTGCACAAAGGATTAAGGAGTTGGAAAGACTACCTGCAAACCTAGGTTCTTATTCACTGGATGATTGCTTGGAATTTCTTACCAAAAGCGATCTACCATCAAACATCGATAATCTAAAAATTAGAGCTCTAATCGAATTGAAAAGTCTAAAAATGCTAACCAAACAAAAGTCTTTAAGACAAAAGTTAATTAACAATGTTACAGGACAGGCACACCATTCTATTCCATATTTGCGTGACTCTCCATTTACCATAGCTGCTCAAAGATCTGTTCAAATTAGACCTAAAGTTATTGTGCCACAAACAGTAAGATTGGCTGAAGAATTAGAAAGACAACAACTACTAGAGAAGCGTAAGAAGGAAAGGAACTTGCATCTAAAGAAAATCTATAGCATTATTGATTTTGTGCAAGAAAATCAAAATTCTACATTTAATCATCGTGATCGTTGCGCTCAGTTTGGTAAAATATGTCAGTCAGTACATAGTCAAATTGAAAAAGATGAACAGAGAAGAATTGAAAGAACCGCAAAACAACGTTTACAAGCTTTGAAATCTAACGATGAAGAGGCATATTTGAAATTATTGGATCAAACAAAAGATACAAGAATTACCCAATTATTGAGACAAACGAATTCATTTTTGGATTCCTTGGCACAAGCAGTCAGAGTACAACAAAATGAAGCAAAATTATTGAGGGGTGAGGAGATTCCACCTATTACAGATGAAGAAAGAGAAAAAACTGATTATTATGAGGTAGCTCACCAAATCAAAGAAAAAATTGACAAACAACCTTCTATGCTTGTTGGTGGGACCCTAAAGGAATATCAAATCCGTGGTTTAGAATGGATGGTCTCATTATACAATAACCATCTAAACGGTATCCTTGCCGATGAAATGGGTTTAGGTAAGACTATCCAATCTATCTCTCTTATTACTTACCTATTTGAGGAAAAGAAGGATCCTGGTCCATACTTAGTAATTGTTCCATTATCAACTATTACTAATTGGACACTAGAATTTGAGAAATGGGCCCCATCATTGAATACCGTAATTTATAAAGGTACACCAAATCAAAGACGTAATCTACAGCATCAAGTTAGAATTGGAAATTTCGATGTCTTGTTGACAACTTACGAATATATCATTAAAGACCGAGCATTATTGGCTAAGCATGAATGGACCCATATGATTATAGATGAAGGTCATAGAATGAAGAATGCCCAGTCGAAGTTATCTTATACTATTACTCATTATTACAAGACGAGGCATAGATTAATTTTAACTGGTACACCATTGCAAAATAATTTACCAGAATTATGGGCATTATTAAATTTTGTTCTACCCAAGATTTTCAATTCGGCAAAGACATTTGAAGATTGGTTCAACACACCATTTGCTAATACTGGTACTGGTGAAAAGTTAGAATTGACAGAAGAAGAAACGTTGTTGGTTATTCGAAGATTACACAAAGTGTTAAGACCATTCCTTCTTCGTCGTTTGAAGAAGGAGGTTGAAAAGGACTTACCTGATAAAGTTGAAAAAGTGGTCAAATGTAAACTTTCTGGGTTACAACAACAATTATATGAGCAAATGCTAAAACATAATGCATTATTCCTTGGTGAAGGTACTGAAGGTGCCACAAAGAGTGGTATTAAGGGTTTGAATAATAAGATTATGCAACTGAGAAAGATATGTAATCATCCATTTGTCTTCGATGAAGTCGAAGGTGTTATTAATCCAACAAGAGCCAATAGTAATCTATTGTACAGAGTTTCTGGGAAATTTGAACTATTAAATCGTGTCTTACCTAAATTTAAGGCAGCAGGCCATAGAGTTCTAATGTTCTTCCAAATGACACAAGTTATGGATATCATGGAAGATTTCTTGAGAATGAAAGATTTGAAGTATATGAGGTTAGATGGTAGTACTAAAGCTGATGACAGAACCGGTATGTTAAATGATTTTAATGCACCAGATTCTGATTACTTCTGTTTCCTACTGTCTACCAGAGCAGGTGGGTTAGGTTTAAATCTTCAAACAGCCGATACAGTCATTATCTTCGATACAGATTGGAATCCGCATCAGGATTTGCAAGCACAAGATAGAGCTCATAGAATTGGTCAAAAGAATGAAGTTAGAATTTTAAGATTAATTACGACTGATTCCGTGGAAGAAGTTATTCTCGAAAGGGCTATGCAGAAGCTGGATATTGATGGTAAGGTCATTCAAGCTGGTAAATTTGATAACAAATCTACTGCTGAAGAACAAGAAGCATTCTTGAGAAGATTGATTGAAAACGAATCCACTAAAGATAATGATGACGATGCTGAATTAGATGATGACGAGTTAAATGAAATGTTAGCTCGTAATGAAGATGAGAAAATTCTTTTCGATAAGATAGATAAGGAAAGAACAAAAGAGGAAAGACGTGAGGCTAAAGCTGAAGGACTTTCTGCTCCTCTGCCAAGACTTATCCAAGTTGATGAACTTCCAAAGATTTTTACTGAAGATATTTCTGATCATTTGAAAGAAGAACCTGTTGCTGAAGGGAGAATAAGAAAGATGAAACGAGTATATTACGATGATGGGTTAACTGAAGAACAATTCTTAGAAGCTGTGGAAAATGAGGATGAAACACTGGAAGGCGCTATTCAGAAGAGAAGGGAAGCTCGTGAAAGGAGACAACGGAGCAAGCAGGAAAAGGATCTTGGAATAAGAACATTAGAAAATACCCCTGAAGTTGATGCTGCTATCCCTGATGATAAAGTCGAAAATGAAGATTTACCCGATGGGCCAGAAGAACCAGCAATTCCCCAAGAACCCAAACGTAAAACAAGGAAAAGGAAGGCAAAGGAAGCTGTGGAGCATGTTGAGCATGATGCTTCATTAGAAAATCACGATGAGACTAGTATTTCAGAAGCTACTGAAAATAAAAGACCCAAGTTGAAGATAAAGCTCACAATGAAAAGAGGGAAGAAAGAAGAATCTGTGTCTTCTAATGATGCTGATCAACTTAACGGCAATGGTAAAGGAACTATTAACGAAGATGTTGAACCAGAGAAAACCTCTAACAAAGTTAATAATACTAAAGCGAAGGGAAAGAAAGCAAAGAAATCATTGGCATCTGAGTGCACACCTGTAGTCGAGAAACTGTTAGCTATCATGCGTGAACAGCTTGATGATACCGACGGTCATCCCCTTACAGGGATCTTCGAACAATTGCCATCCAAGAAGTTATACCCAGATTATTATGTCATTATTCAAAATCCAATGGCATTGGAAACCATTTTAAGGAAATGTAAGAGGGGTGAATACAAGAATCTTTCCGAGGTTAAAGAAGATATGCAAACGATGTTTAATAATGCCAGATTTTACAATGAAGAAGGTTCATGGGTCTATAATGACGCTGACAAATTAAACGAATTTGTGAACCAATGGTTCAAAGACCACCAAGAAGAATAATCTGATATAAAATCTATATAGTCTGCACCACACATATATATACTTTGTCCATAGTTTTTAAGTAATTGTAATATTAATAGGCGATATAATTGATCCCTAGAATCAAAGAAATAACTTATACCCTGTATTTTTTTTTGTATGGTCCATTTTTATTTTTGTTTTTTGAAGAAGCGACACACGCAAAATTTCTTGATTTTGGTCCCTTGAAAATTTTTTCATGGTACCACTGTTCTATAAAAGCTGAGCTTTTCTCTAAAATGCAGTTCTCCATTTTTCTTAGTTCCACTTTGATATTTGAAGTCTCCCTAAACAACCAAGCTTATACAAGTAGAAATGAAGTACATTCAAACTGAACAATCCATTGAAGTCCCAGAAGGTGTTACCGTTAACATCAAATCTAGAATTGTCAAGGTTACTGGTCCAAGAGGTGTCTTGAACAAGAACTTGAAGCATATTGATGTTACCTTCACTAAGATCAGCAAGTCCTTGATCAAGGTTACTGTTCACAATGGTGACAGAAAGCACGTCGCTGCTTTGAGAACTGTTAAGGCTTTGGTTGACAACATGATTACTGGTGTCACTAAGGGTTACAAGTACAAGATGAGATATGTCTATGCGCATTTCCCAATCAACGTTAACGTTGTAGAAAAGGATGGTGCTAAGTTCATTGAAATCAGAAATTTCTTGGGTGACAAGAAGGTCAGATTAGTTCCAGTTAGAGAAGGTGTCGATATTGAATTCTCCACTAACGTCAAGGATGAAATTGTCTTATCTGGTAACTCTGTTGAAGAAGTTTCTCAAAACGCTGCTGACATTCAACAAATCTGCAGGGTCAGAAACAAGGATATCCGTAAATTTTTGGACGGTATTTACGTTTCCCACAAGGGTTGTATCGTTGAAGATATGTAAGTCTCTCTGCGATGAAGTTTTCGGTTTTTGTTTGATGAATGTCAAGTGAGTGTGCTATTTAATAATATTAATGAATTATGTAATTGTGTATCTGCTGGTTGCTGAGATGATATCTTCCGATTATGTCAATAACATTTTCGGGAGGTTGGGGAGATCATGAATTTGATCGAGCCAGATGAATCGTTGTTAGTGCTCGAATAAAACAGAGCCAAATGTTTACGATTCAACCATTCTTTTTCCTTAAATAGATAAATTTGTTTTTGCACAAAGTATTTTCAATTGTTATTAATTGAAGCTCTTTTCTTCACTTTTAATCGTAGTTATCTTATTCATATTTTTACAAGTTAATAAGGAAGTTTATTCAGAAGAATATTATCGTTATTAATTAAAGTTCTAAATCTAAAGAACTATTCTTGAATAAGTATAAGGAACTATGGTTTACTTAGGAATGTCAGCTTTCGCAGTACCATATAGATTATTTAGAGTGCTTGGGAATGATAGGAATAACCTGTGGAACCTATAACCGGAGTGGCGGTTCTACACCAAACAATGACAGACTACAGACCTACTTAGTTACGTAGAAGTCAAAGTTATTGGGTTCAAGGCGTTAACTCACTTCACCAATGGTACTGTTGAATATGATTCTATTGGTGCTGATTGGACCAATAAGCGCTTCTACGCGGAGTTGCCGTTTTCGCGGTCTAAGGGAAGGAAGGTTCTCGCAGCAATCACAAGGAAATATCGAAGTTGGAACACCCGTTCTACAGGACTAGGCCCCACTCTTTGATTCGTAATTTCATATGTTGTAAGAATTAATTCACTCAGATTCGACACTACTACTATATATATTCCTTTGTATCTAAAACACAAGAGAAGCAGTAGTTCGTTACATGCAAAGTTTCGAACACAAATTGAACAATAATTACAATAACTATACTACAGAATAGCCGTTATGTTAAGAGCTATTTCTAGGCCATTGTACCGCCACGGTTCTAAATCATTAATAAAATCAGCTCTGCTCAAACAGTATGCTTCAAAAGTTACCGCTACAAGATGCTTAACAACTGGTTCGGATACATTCCTATCTACATCAAATTCATCTTATATTGATGAAATGTATCAAGCATGGCAGAAAGATCCATCTTCAGTTCATGTTTCATGGGATGCATATTTCAAAAATATGAGTAATCCTAAAGTAGCTGCCTCTAATGCATTCCAAGCTCCTCCCATTCTTGTTGCATCGCTACCTGGTGCTCCATCTGCTCATCTCTCAAATAGTATGGATGAAAATGTTTCCTTACATTTGAAAGTTCAACTTCTATGCAGAGCCTACCAAGTTAGAGGCCATTTGAAGGCTCACATTGATCCTTTAGGTCTTTCATTCGGGGATAGTAAAGATAAACCTGTGCCTCCTGAATTAACTTTAGATTACTACGGTTTCACAGAAAAGGATTTGGATAGAGAAATTATCCTAGGTCCTGGTATCCTACCAAGATTTGCCAAGAATGGCAAGACTACAATGAAATTGAGAGATATTATTGCCGATATGGAAAGCTTGTATTGTTCTTCTTATGGGATCCAATATACCCATATTCCATCAAAGGTGAAGTGTGAATGGTTAAGGGAAAGAATTGAGATTCCAAAACCTTACGAATATACCATAGATCAAAAGAGACAAATTTTGGACAGATTGACCTGGGCAACTTCTTTTGAAACATTCTTATCTACCAAGTTCCCTAACGAAAAGAGATTTGGGCTGGAAGGTTTGGAAGCTGTTGTTCCTGGTATTAAGACATTAATCGATCGTTCTGTGGAACTCGGGGTAGAAGATGTTGTATTAGGTATGGCTCATCGTGGTAGACTAAACGTTTTATCTAATGTTGTTCGTAAGCCAAATGAATCCATCTTTTCAGAATTTCAAGGAACTACTACGACCAACAATATTGAAGGTTCTGGTGATGTTAAGTATCATTTAGGTATGAACTATCAAAGACCAACTACATCAGGTAAATATGTTAATTTGTCATTGGTAGCTAATCCATCTCATTTAGAGGCTCAAGATCCTGTTGTTCTTGGTAGAACTAGAGCTCTATTACATGCTAAAGGTGATCTAAAAAATCAAACTAAAGCATTGGGTGTATTGTTACATGGTGATGCAGCATTTGCTGGACAAGGTGTTGTTTATGAAACCATGGGTTTCCAAACTTTACCAGAATATTCTACAGGTGGTACCATTCATGTTATAACAAATAATCAAATTGGGTTCACCACTGATCCAAGATTTGCAAGATCCACACCATATCCATCGGATATTGCCAAGGCTATTGATGCTCCAATCTTCCACTGTAATGCAAACGATATTGAAGCAGTTACATTTATCTTCAATTTAGCAGCTGAATGGAGGAATGAATTCCATACTGATGCAATCATTGATGTTGTTGGTTGGAGAAAGCATGGACATAATGAAACTGATCAACCTTCCTTTACTCAACCATTAATGTATCAAAAAATTGCTAAGCAGAAATCTGTTATCGATGAATATACTGATAAATTAATCAAAGAGGGATCTTTTACCAAGAGCGATATTGACGAACACAAGAAATGGGTTTGGGGTTTATTTGAAAAGGCATTTGAAAAATCCAAGGATTACGTTCCAACTCAAAGAGAATGGTTGACTGCTGCTTGGGAAGATTTCAAATCTCCAAAGGAATTAGCTACTGAAATTTTACCACATAATCCAACTAACGTTTCCGTTGATATTATCCAAGACATTGGTAAAGCATTGTCTTCATGGCCAGAAAATTTCGAAGTACACAAGAATTTAAAGAGAATCCTAACAAATAGAGGTAAATCAATTTCTACAGGTGAAGGTATTGATTGGTCTACTGGGGAAGCCTTAGCCTTTGGTACTTTAGTTCTTGAAGGTTATAATGTTAGAGTATCTGGGGAAGATGTTGAAAGAGGTACTTTCTCTCAACGTCATGCTGTATTACATGATCAAAAATCAGAAGATACATATGTTCCATTGAAGCATTTAAGTGCCAAGCAAGCTGATTTCTCTATTTGTAACTCTTCATTATCTGAATATGGTGTAATGGGTTTCGAATATGGTTATTCTTTGACGTCACCAGATTACTTAGTCATGTGGGAAGCTCAATTTGGTGATTTTGCTAATACAGCTCAAGTTATTACAGATCAATTTATTGCTGGTGGTGAACAAAAATGGAAACAAAGATCAGGTTTGGTTCTTTCTTTACCTCATGGTTATGATGGTCAAGGTCCTGAACATTCTTCTGGTAGGTTAGAAAGATTCTTACAAATGGCTAACGAAGACCCAAGGTATTTCCCATCTGAGGAGAAATTACAAAGACAACATCAAGATTGTAATTATCAAGTTGTTTACCCAACAACACCAGCTAATTTATTCCATATCATAAGAAGACAACAACATCGTCAATTTAGAAAACCATTAATCCTTTTCTTCTCCAAACAACTGTTACGTCATCCATTGGCAAGATCTCAATTAGAAGAGTTTACTGAAGGTGGATTCCAGTGGATCATTGAAGATGTTGAACATGGTAGGGCAATTGGTACCAAGGAAGAAACCAAGAGATTGGTACTATTAAGTGGTCAAGTTTACACAGCATTACATAAGAAGAGAGAAACCATCGGTGATAAGAGTACAGCTTTAATGAAGATTGAAGAATTGCATCCATTCCCATTTGCCCAATTGAGGGACGCTATTGATTCATATCCAAACCTAGAGGAATTTGTATGGTGTCAAGAAGAACCTCTAAATATGGGTGGTTGGGCATACGCCGCACCAAGATTACAAACTACTTTGCAAGAGACTCAGAACTATAAGAATCATACTGTTAGGTATTGTGGTAGAAACCCAAGCGGTGCTGTTGCTGCTGGTTCTAAGAGCTTACATATTGCCGAAGAAGAAGCTTTCCTAAAGGACGTTTTCGGGCAGTAAGTAATCCACTTAACATTTCATGTAATATAACCCAACGATTTATGAGGATGTTAGCTTACCATTTCTTGAAAATTTTCGAAAACCAGGAGTTATGAATAAAATATACTCTAGTCTATACATATTTATAATGATATTTAATTTCTATATTCTAATTTGAGATTCTAATCTCTACATATCAAAGCTGTTTGGATATATAACGTTATCTCTAGAATTATAGTGCGGGGATAATTTTCTTTGCAGCCGCTGCAAACACGCTCTTAAATCTTCTCCTCCTAAAATTCTAACTTTGGGGAAAAGGAAGGTGATCTATAAGCTTTGAGAGGTCCTTTCATTCTCTACACTTTGACAAGAGAGAGTGTATCCTTTGTTGTTACAAAAAGTCTAAATTAGAACTTGTTGGTAATAAAAATTAGTTATAAATGTCTTCCACAACCATTGAATCCAGAAAAACTGCCATTGTAACCGGGGCATCATCCGGTATTGGCTACGAAATCACCAAAGAGTTAGCAAGAAATGGCTTTATTGTATATGCATGTGCACGAAGATTGGGACCTATCGATGATTTAATCAACGATCTGGCCCCAGAATTGACAACCGAATTGGCGAAAGCTGTTATAAAACCCTACCAATTGGATATATCCAAGGAGGATGAAGTCAAACAATTCCGTGTATTTTTGGAAAAGGAACTACCTAATGGGAAATTGGATCTTCTTTACAATAATGCTGGTCAGAGTTGTACATTCCCTGCCTTAGATGTTACTAACGACGTGATGGAACAATGCTTCAAAGTTAATGTTTTTGGTCATGTCAATATGTGCAGGGAACTAGCTTCGTATCTAATCCAGGCAAGAGGGACCATTGTTTTTACAGGGTCGTTGGCAGGTATAACTCCTTTCCCTTTTGGAAGTATATATTCTGCCACGAAAGCTGCCATTCATGAATATGCTAGAGTATTACATCTTGAAATGAAACCATTCGGTGTAAGAGTCATCAATGTGGTTACTGGTGGCGTTGCCACAAACATTGCGGACACAAGACCATTGCCTGATGATTCAGTTTACAATTTTCCCGAAGGTAGAAAGGCCTTCGAATACAGACAATCGATGGCTAAGAACCACCATCCAATGCCTGCAGATGTCTATGCCAAGGAATTAATTAAAGACATTTTGAGTGACAAGGATCCTGTGGATGTTTATAGGGGAAAACTAGCAACCATTATGTCTTATGTGATGATGCTTGTTCCATATAGCTTATTAGAATGGGGATTATGCAAGAAGTTCAAACTTGACAAAGTGTTTGAGGCATTAAAGAGCAAGGCGGAATCCAAGACAAAGTCAGATTGAATTACCATGATAACCGTTTTGATATTTTACATAATTCTTGGGTATTTCCTTTGCAAATTGCTAGTCACATATTTAATTACATATTTCTACTTATTGCTAATTATAACAATATCTCCATTTGGCGAATTTAGTGGCGTAAACTGCTATTACCCTTTCAGGTATATTTTCTTAACGCGTGCTTGCTTTTCGCGTCATTCTAAATAAAATAGGCTGGTTAATTATTGTTTACGAAAACACGTAAGGTTAAATGTGCTTGCTTGCCTCGTAGATCCTTAACAACGTTATAATGTTAACGGAGCCTCGAGGAACTGTTACTTCCCGGGGCTCCCAAGAGGATTGACTTGTTTGTAATCGATTATATATAAAAAAGAAGTACATGTAATCTTGGCGCATCTAACTGCACCTATAAGTAGTCACCGAAACCATATAGTATATCTCATTCAACACACATTCAATCTAAAATAAAATTATAATCATTTACCAATCATGAAAGTATCAGTTACCACTTTAGCTGCACTCTCATTACTTTCTGCCGACTCTTTAGCAAACGCCTTACCTCGTTTTGCCTTCAAAAGAGATAACGAATGTACAACAACTGCCACTGCCCCAGGCCATCAACATAAAAGAGCAGTTGCAGTGGAGTACGTCTACGAGACTGTCATCGTTGATGGAAATGGAAATCAAATAACTCAAGGCGTCAATACACAGCCTTCAGCAGCATCTATTCTCAACTCGATAATATCATCAGCACCAACAACTCACTCTACAACAACAGCAAATGTTATTTCTGCTGTTTCTACAGTAAGCACATCTACAACAACTCAACAGCAACAGACAACTACAACAACTACATCATCTACATCAACTACTGCAGCTGCTGCAGCAACAGCTGCCGCCCCGGCAGTTGCTGACTCAAGTTCCTCTTCCTCCTCCTCTTCCTCCTCCTCAAGCAGTATATCGGGTGACTTAGCCTCATACTCAGGTCCTTCAGAAAAATTTGAAGACGGAACCATCCCCTGTAGTCAGTTCCCATCTGGTCAAGGTGTAATTCCTATATCTTGGTTAAATGAAGGTGGCTGGTCAGGTGTCGAAAACACTGACAGTTCCACTGGTGGTTCATGCGAGGAAGGTTCATATTGCTCGTACGCCTGTCAGGCAGGTATGTCCAAAACACAATGGCCTTCCAACCAACCTTCTGATGGTAGATCCGTGGGTGGTTTGTTATGTCAAAATGGGTACTTGTATCGTTCTAACACTGATTCAGATTATCTATGTGAATGGGGGGTTAATGCTGCAGTTGTCTCTTCAGAATTAAGTCAAGGTGTCGCCATTTGTAGAACTGATTATCCAGGTACTGAAAATATGGTCATTCCAACTTATGTTGATGCTGGTAATACTGTCCCATTAACAGTGGTAGACGAAGATACATACTACACTTGGGAAGGAATGAAAACATCCGCTCAATATTACGTTAACAATGCCGGTGTTTCAGTGGAAGACGGTTGTATTTGGGGTACTGATGGATCTGGTGTAGGTAATTGGGCTCCATTGAATTTTGGTGCTGGTTCATCAGGTGGGATAAGTTACTTGTCATTAATTCCAAATCCAAATAACAAAGCCGCATTAAACTTCAACGTTAAAATTGTTGCTGCTGACGACCAATCTACTGTGAACGGCGAATGTTACTACGAGAATGGTAGCTTTGTCGGAGGTGAAGATGGTTGTACCGTCGCTGTTACATCCGGTCAAGCTAAATTTGTATTGTACAATTAAGGAATAATAATAATTCCTTTTTTTCAAGAAGAATGACCCTGAATTTACCTAAAAAATTCCTCGAGCACTCTATTATGGACTAAAATTCTTATATCATATACTACTTTGTAACTTTATCCTTATATATTACGTTAAAATCTAATTTTTTTCATTATTTACATTCTTGTTAATGCCATACAAGAGTCAAAATTTTTATCCTCCTCGCGTCGCTCCCATCAAATCGTTTGATCTTTCTAAAAACATTGGAATATTAGACCCACGGCAACTTGTTGACAGCTCATAATTATGATTTACATTTCTTCAACAAAAATAGATAGAAAAGTCCAGCCCTATATCTACATCATTCTGTTTTCCAAAGGAGTTGTTCAACACAAATCTATAACCTGAAACCTACCAAACCAAACCAAGACCATCACAAGACCTAAATTTGATCTAATTTTGGCGCCCCAGTACTAGCAATATTAACGGACCTTAAAGTTTCAGTTGAGAAACATACTAGTCAAAACGAATCTTTTGGCTCTCTGTTTTGAACCTTTTCAACAATTCACTGAATTATCTGTTAACTGATCAAACATTCTATCCTTAAAAAGGCATCTGCCATCATATTATTATGGATTCGAAAAGCATCTCCAATCCTGATCAAAATAAGATAAATAAAAACGATACGGCCAATGCTGAAATAAGGACTGGGGCGAACGAAGGCCCACAACGATCAGAAAAATTGAATAATTCATTAGAATCAACTGAATCAAGAGATGCAGACAAATCAAAAGGTTTAACCATTCCTCCTACAGGAACCCAAACAATTATTTCATCACTTCATACTGCTATTTTGAAGGAACTAGGTATTGAAGATCCATCAAAATTGGGGCCAATTGAATCTGGAATATTCGATAAATACTTTCAAATACGTCAAATAAGAGAACAGAAAAAATTGGAGGAATTAAGACAATCAAATATTGATAGATTACATTCTGTCATCAAAGAGATAAATGACAATGAAAAATTTACTGAGGAAACCATATCAGTTATATTAGGCTTTGTGACTAATTCAAAAAATGAAACCTCGTCTTTGAAAAGAAAAAGCCCTGATTTAAATCAATATGCTAGTCCTAGAAGTCACAAACGATATAAATCTGAAATTTCGTCGATTAAAGAAATGGACGTCTTACAATCTACATATCCTACAACTGAATCTAATACACCAATTAATAATGCCGGTCATCGGGTACAATTTTCACAGGAATCTCAACAACGCCCTCCAATGCATCCTGTCCAATACAATCAACCACAACCACAACCACAACCACAACCACAACCACAACCGTATTTTGCTAATGGTCAGTGGTATGTACCACAAATTCAAGGTTCGGTACAGTATCCATTTCAACCTAGTATGCAAGGAAGTCTGAGAAGTCAGCATTCCCGCGGTGATATTGATGATAGAAGAAATCCAAACCCTCAAAATGAAAACATTAATGTTAATCCAAGCTACTCCAGGGTACCAATGCAATATCATCCGACATATTTTTCTCCAAATATAAGGCAACCTGTTATGGTCATTCCGCAATCACAAAATGGGCCACAGGAAGGTTCATTTAATCAGTATGAAAGACAACAAAATATATATGACGGTAGACCTGTGGGTCACCGAAGATCACAGAGTGCTTCTGTTATGATACCCCAACTATCGGGGTCACCTCAAAGAGGACCTTCTACGAATATGCCAGCAAAACCAGTAAATTTTTTGATTCATACCCCAAAGCATCCTCCTCCAACTTAATTGTGAGGAGTATACAGCATTTTTTGCATAACTTTAATTCACTTCACTTTACTTCACTTCACTTGATGTTACTTCACTTCACTGCACTGCATACCTTTTACTTCAATGTACTTCAATTCAACTTATTTAACTTCATTTCAATATCATAGTGAACGTCGCCTGATGGTGAGACGAACTTTAATAATCTTTCCTTTTCAGAAATGATGAGTCTGTATTCAAAATTCTTAGTTAGATGAATGTTTTTCCCAAAATTTTTAAATATACACATGTACACGCTTACACATCTATAATTACTTATATCTTCTAATATACCATCGTTAAATTAATTGCCAATATAACCACATACAACATCAATAGCATTTCTTATGCTCCTTTTTCCCAACAATTAGAAAGTATCGATACTATTGGAACAAGTGGGTGTATTAGCTGACACATTCAATAATCCCTGGCTCCCAGGGTGTCTGGCATTGTCGAAAGTAGGTTTTACATTGTCTAAGCCCTAATAAATCTGTCAAAAAGTCGTTCTCCGATTCTCGGAGAAGGGGGTGTCCGGATACCGGAAAACAGCACCCCGGCCGAAAATTCGTCCGAAATTTTTCAAAAAAGAAGGCGGATCTAAGACGGATATGGAATATACGTAATTGCATGGGGGGTAAAAACTACTCATTCAAGTTGGCTCCCTGTCATACCATCTTTCTATTATAATATCGCAGATTGTCTGTTCAGCTCCCTGCGATGCCGTATATAAAGGCTTGAACTCTTGGCGTTTACTTGCATTTAAAATGATTCATTTGCTCTCGTAAATTATATGATCGATGCCTATTCTTAAGTAGTTCTTATATAAGCAAGATGAACAAATAACATCATAATAGTATGCAGTTTAAAAAACCTTTGGGAGGTAGAAAAGAACCTCAACTGGAACAGTATGCATTAAAAAACGAGGAAGATTTGTCCGCTCGTTCAAGTTTTGCCAATTCAATTAACGACAGTGTTAATTCTGGAGATGGGGACCCAATACAATTACATGATCCACATCAACTTGAACATCCAGCGCCAATACCAAACGAAAATTCACTAGTTAGAACAAAATCGACAAATGATGAGCCGGATGTCACAACGGCTCCATACTCTCGATTTGGCCCTAGAGAAAAAATGATCCTTGTAGTGCAATGTGCATTTACTGGTTTCTTTTCATCTATTGCTAGTTCAATCTATTATCCTGTCTTAACAGTCATTGAAAAATTATTTGACATTAGTGAAGAATCTGTTAACATTACAGTTGTTGTTTATTTTATATTTCAAGGCCTTTCACCAAGTATAATGGGTGGGTTAGCTGACTCGCTGGGGAGACGTCCAGTGGTTTTATTTTCCGTAGCAGTGTACTTCTGTGCCTGTGTGGGATTAGCTTGTGCTCAAACATATCCACAAATTATTGTTTTAAGATGTTTGCAAGCAGCTGGTATATCACCTGTGATCGCTATCAATAGTGGTATTATGGGTGATGTTACAACAAGGGCAGAGAGAGGTGGTTATGTGGGTTATGTCTCCGGGTTTCAAGTTCTTGGTAATTCCTTTGGTGCTTTAATTGGTGCTGGTATTTCTAGTACATGGAGTTGGAGAGCAATTTTTTGGTTTTTAGCCATTGGTTCTGGGATTTGTTTACTAGCATCATTTATTGTCTTACCAGAGACGAAGAGAACGATTGCTGGTAATGGGTCAATTATTCCAAAATCCAGATTTAATAGATCACCAAGTTTGCTTTTCCCACCTTTGAGGAAAAGATTACATTTAGATAATCCTGATTTGGAGACTTTAGAACCCAAAGTGAAAATAAGTTTCCTAGCGCCACTTGGTATCTTAAAGATACCTGAAGTGGATATTGTATTACTTGTTGCTGGCTTACAATATGCTCAAATGACTACTCATCAAACGGCATTATCAACCGTATTGAGTAAAAAATACCATTTAACAGTGGCCAAAATTGGGCTATGTTATTTACCTACTGGTATTTGTACTTTAATTAGTGTCGTCACATCGGGTAGGTATCTAAATTGGAGTTATAGACGCAAAATAATTAAGCATAGACAATGGAAAAAGGAGCAGGAAACCATATTGTTAGAAGAATATAATAATGATATGGAACAAGTCAAGGAAATCATGGATAATGATCCCAAGTATGTTTTCAATATTTTCAAAGCTAGAATTCAACCTGCCTTTGGTACTTTAATTTTAAGTGGTCTGGGATTTTGTGCATACGGTTGGTGTATCAGTGTTAAGGCTCCCTTAGCGGCCGTTCTTGTTACAAGTGGGTTTGGGTCATTATTTTCCAATTGTATATTGACAATGTCAACAACTTTAGCTGTAGATTTGTTCCCATCAAAAGCAGCCACTGCTACTAGTTGTCTGAATTTATTCAGATGCTCCTTAGCAGCTATCTTTATTGCTTGTTTGAGTAAGATGGTGGATAGGATGACCTATGGTGGTGTTTTCACATTTTTAGCAGCTTTAACTACCTCTTCGTCTCTTTTACTGCTAATACCAGTAAGTAGAGGTAAAGAGTTGGCTTTGAAGAGAAGACAACAGGAAAATTCTTTGTTACAGAAAAAACCCACTCCAGAAAAGCATTTCAGTGTTTAATGTCATACAAGATATGGCAATAATAATTTTAATAAATTTTATATAATCAATTTTAAAAAGAGAAAATATTCGTTACACATCTTGTAGTTTTATCAGTATTATTAGTATTAGTATTATTATTAGTATATTAATATATTATTACGATTATGATTATGATTATTATTATTATTATTATTACAATTCTAAAGGGGTCATAGTAAAGCTACACATCATCTTACGATTGATTCTTGTTTCTTGTTTTTCTTTCATTTAATGAGGTTGATCGCCTGGATACCTCCGAAGGGGAGGGAATTTATCTTGCGGTTCATATTGTGGATATTGTGCAGCAATTGTAATAGTACCAGGCCCACCACCTGGATTCAATTGTGGTTGAATCATTGACCATATTGTTTGAATAAATTTTGATTGTTCCACGGTTCTATTATTCAGAATATTAACTTCATTTCTTAGTACAGTTACTTGTTCTTTCAGTTCATTGATTATTAACATTTGATTCATGGAATCTCTATAGATTTGTTCATTTTGAGGAATAAATTGTGATTGTCGTTGATTTGGAATAGAGACACCCTGTTGTTGTGCTTGGTTGGGTCCTTGATTTTGAAGAAATTGTACTTTAGAAATATTATCTATACTATTCACAGAAGATGCTGAGGATGGGTTTGAAACCGGATTGATTTGTAAAGTCATATCTTGATTCAATATATTTTTTTCACTTTCATTGGCTAATTGATGTTGATGTTTTAATATTATATTGCCATTATGATAACTGAAAGTGTTTATTAATTGAAATAAACGATATTCCAATTCATTTTTTGAATTTATCATTTCATCGGGATTTGAATAACTTAGTAAAGTTTGTGTATTTTCAGCCTTGGAAGCTTTGAAATATAAGACTTTAAATCTATCATGGCATTGTCTTGGATTTCTTTCATACCCATATTGAACGTTAAGAATGTGAGATAATCTAATCCAGAAATTTTTCATTGGTTTAAAATATTCCACATAGGTTAACAATTGAGAGTTATTTATTAAGACTTTTAAGAATGCAATGTCTTCATGTTCTTTCCATTTCTTCCTCGTATGTTTCAAACTCATTGTTGAAGAGGAATTCCCACTCGCACTTCCATTATCGCCGATGGATGTCACTGACGATACTGGTGATTCCTTAGCATCATTACTATTAAAATCAGTACTTTCCAAGGATGGATTTGCGGAAGCGTCGACGTTCTCTGTGGATTGAGGGTTTGTCATTGAATAAATTCCATCCTTTCCCGCATTATTGTTGTTGTTGTTGGTAGTGTTATTGTTATTGTTTGAATTGAGGATATTAATATTATTATGATTATTATCCATAGTTCATTTAAATTTTCCTTGTTATCTTATGCTTGATTGATTTATTTTTGTTGGTAAATGTTCATAAAGAGATTGAATTGGCAAAGAAGTAAGAATGAAAGATGGTAATAATTATCACCGTCGAACAGCGGTATTAATATTAAAAAAAGGGAAGAGAGATGTTACCAAGAGATGCGAAGAGAGAGAGAGTGGAGGAGGAGGAGGATGCATGCAACGGGGAAAGTTTGTGGAAAATAAGATTTCGAATGCGACAAAGTTTTTATAATTCCGAAATCTATTATGCTAAGAAAACTGCAAAAGTAGATCTTCATTCCAAGACAAATCGCGAAAGCGGCAAGGAAAAGAGGATATGTACAGTAAACAATAAGGAGAGCAGGAAAGAGGCACACAGATAGGGCTGCGTGGAATATCCTTCCTGTATTCATAAGCCACGATTTGATTCGTTTGCTCAGAACGCGCGCAGGGGGCGTTGTTTAGAATAGAGATCTGAGAAGCTCGACTTCGCGTTTTCAATAGGGAAGGCAAAATTTTCTTGAGCTTGTAAAGGAACTAGAACGATCAGTTTATAATTTTCTGGAAAAAGAAGCTGTAAGCGCGCACGAGTTTCAGGTGGTTCCTTCAAGGAGTGCTTGGCCCAGACCGCAAATGGCCCACTCATTTACCTTTTTTACCTCTTTCGGACGGACGCTTGCCTAGTTAACGTACATCATGTAAATTACGTCCTCTTGCTGTCCGGGGCAAAAACCACGGATGGGTTCAACGCAGGGCAAGCACAATACCCAACCCAACCCAACTGGCAAAGAGAGCATGCCCCGGCGGTGGTGCCACGTGCCTAGGGGGCCAGAGAACACGCCGCACAAGGCCAACAGGAACGGGAACCTCGTCACACGTGACGTCAAAGCGCCTTGCGTTGAGGTCAGAGAACCGCATCCCGGTGCGGCATTTTCTGAACAGCCCACGCCAACACGGTCGGGAAAGGGCCCAGTGAGTTAGTCAATGGGTGCTCCAAAAGTATATTTAGGTTGAATCATCGGGAGAATCTGACGCACGATTTGTTGGATTACTGTGATACCCTGCATGCGTTGCTTGATTGTTCCACAGAAGTCGCGTTGCCCGTTCGTGTAATAATGTGGTCGTCATTAGCTCAGGGACTGAATGTGTGTATGTAATATTTTCTGGTTGGGATTAAACTTACGAGCATTTTTCTCCCGGAAGTTAAAACGTAATGCTTCTCCTTGATTATTCTAGAAGGTGTGGTTCTCGTGGGTCGGGAATGCGAGTATGAGTAATGTGGGTAACTTATTTGATGCGTTTAACTGGTAATGAATCAACTTCTTTTCTAATATGATACTGTAGTTGGGTTTTTTTCGTTCTTCGTTGGCCGGGGGAAAAATATATATAAATATTATGACAAGATTGCCTTACCCGCCTCAACTCTTCAAAACTCAGTAGATCAAGAAATTCTTCCACACTGGACGAAAAAAAAAAAAATAATGATCAGAGAGGAAACGGGAAAATAAATAATCGACACGTTAAAGTGCCAAGAACCAAAAGACAAAGACACACACCAACGACAACAACAACAACAACGTCACATATTCCAATATGGCCTTCCTTTGCGGTTCTTCGTCGACTTCCAGCAAGGCAATTGAAAGGAAGATCGTTATCTTAGGTGATGGTGCCTGTGGTAAGACTTCCCTATTGAATGTTTTCACAAGAGGTTATTTCCCAGAAGTTTACGAACCCACAGTTTTTGAAAATTACATTCATGATATCTTCGTGGATAATAAGCATATCACTTTATCGCTATGGGATACTGCAGGTCAGGAAGAATTCGATAGACTACGTTCACTTTCATATTCCGATACGCATACTATAATGTTATGTTTCAGCATAGACTCTCGTGATTCATTGGCTAATGTACAACATAAATGGGTAGGTGAAATCGCTGACCATTGTGAAGGTGTCAAGTTGGTCCTTGTCGCCTTGAAATGTGATCTAAGGAATAATGATAATGAAAGAAGTGCCATTACGCCGGGCGTCATTAAACAACAATCACAAACGGACAGCGTTAATGACTTGCAACAACAAGAATATCAAAGAAATAATGGTAATAATCTAATAAGCTATGAAGAAGGTCTTGCCATGGCAAAAAAAGTGGGTGCCTTACGTTATTTAGAATGTAGCGCTAAATTAAATAAAGGTGTTAATGAAGCCTTTACGGAAGCAGCAAGAGTAGCATTAACTGCTGGCCCACAAGTGGCGGATAATACCAATGAAGACAGTGGAAGTGGATGTATTTTAATGTAGGACGTTGATAGTAGCATTCTTATATAAAAATTTGTAACACATTAATAATTAAAAAACAAAAAACAAAAAACATTAAAGTATAAAATTTTTAAACATCGTTCTCACCTAAACTGTCTAAATACATTGAAGGTGTAAATTTCCTTCTGGGATTCATTGATACTGGTCTTGTTATTGGAGGTGTTACGTTCCCACTATTATTATTACTATTGTACTCACTATGTTGTGAAATGCCAGAATTTCTCTTTAATCTTTCTGGGGTGATTGCCTTTTCTGGTTTTTGTAATTTAACATCAATTTTATTATTACTATTGCTTTTCGTGTTTGACATTGAAGAAATTACTGAAATGGCAGATTCGTCAAAATGTGGGAAACTCATAGGTACATGACGTTGCATTTGAATTAATTCAGTGGGAGAAACGAAAAGTGAATTTCTTACATTGTTATTACTTATAGGAGTATCCAATACTGAATCTTCGAATGAATCATAAAAGCCACTGAGGAAACTACTTCTTTTCAATAATTCCTTACTTTCTTGACTTACAATCGGAGAGGCTTTATTGGAAGGCTTTTCCAATCCCTTTTCAGTATCAATCTCCACGGAATAATCTGAATCATTGGAAACCACCTTTTGAATATTATATGGAGCATTATATTTCTCTGTAAGAATAGATTGGCGATGAGCAGTTCTATAAGAAAGGTAAGTGGTTATCCCCCACCAAAGTGAAAGAATGGCGAAAACAGCACCCAAAACGGATCCCACAATAATGAATACAGTACCGTTAACGTTTTTCCCATTATTTATAATAAATGGATTGTCTTTAGCAGAGGGGGGTGTTATGCTCGATGTGAGTAAAGTGGAGGTGGAAGAGGAGGTACTCAAACTTGGAAAAGCGTGACTAGAACCCGGTGAACTTGTTGTAGCAGCTGTATTTGATAACGAGGTTGAAGTTGCTCTTGTGCTTGATTGTGGATTTGTGGTTGGTGTCGTTGAAGTTGACGTAGTTGTAACCAACTTGGGTAAGTCTCTGGGCATTAGTGTCATGATTGATCTGGAGGACATTGTTGATCGTTTCCTGGGAGTATCTTGATGGTCAAACTGGTCTGTTAAAGTTTCTATACTATCCTTTAACCTCTAACATGTACCAAGAACGAATACGAGGTGTTCCTATTAATACAATATGTCAAAAAATGCTTCAACAATGCAAATTCTCGAGACATCGAACTTCTTTTTTTGGAAACAAAAGTAAAACGGCGCATTTTTTCCTCAGAAACGCCCGCACAAAACGTTTGGGAAACACTTTTTCAAAACCACAAAACGCGTTTAGCCGCCGAGCTTATCATTTTGATCGACGAGTAAACAAAGGGAAGAGTGCTCATACAAGGCAATAGAAAACCAGGTTATAGTAATCCTTTGTTCTTTCAAGGGAATTAAAGTGTATATAAGGTTGTTTGACGGTAGGCGGTCTTTCAAATTGTCCACCAACAAATATGTTTTGTCAAGGCGGGTGAAACTACGGGAACTAAGAATTATGCAAGTTGGATGAACCATACTTCATGCTGATATGTTCAAGATAATATAGACTTATTGCAAGCAAAAATATGATATTGATTTATTGTTCATTGTTCATGTGTCAAATCAACAAAATCGGAAAAAGAAGTCAAAGAATCGTCGGCCGAGCAAAATTAAAATTAGATTCGCTCTCAAATAATAAAATTTCCATGAATACGTAAATGATTTCGGTCAATCTTCCCAGTAACATACGTGCGTAGAACGATATCCTTACAAGTGTGTCATACATATCATTGATTTTCAATCCTACTTGACTCATCCGCTTGTGAACCTTTACTAATATAAGAAAACTGTCTTACTAGTATTAAGTTACATTTCAAGATCTTCAACACCCACCCCCTAACATACTACCCTAGGTTTTTAAAAATATAAAATGACTTTCGATTTAAAGCAAATAGTGAGACCCAAGATTTACAATTTGGAAGCATACCATTGTGCAAGAGACGATTTCACGGAAGGTGTCCTGTTAGACGCTAACGAAAATGCTCATGGCCCAACTCAACACGACGTTCCTAAGGATGCTCATTTACACCGTTATCCAGACCCTCACCAAGTAGAATTCAAGACTGCAATGGCTAAATATCGTAATACTACAAGTGCTTTCAAAGACCGTGACTTGGCTACCTTGACAAATGAAAATCTTTGTCTCGGTGTTGGGTCCGATGAAAGTATTGACGCCATAATCAGAGCTTGTTGTGTACCTGCTAAGGAAAAAATTTTAGTACTACCACCAACTTATTCCATGTATTCAGTTTGTGCGAATATCAATGACATTGAAGTTGTAGAATGTCCCTTAATTTATGAAGATAATTCTTTTCAATTAAATTCAGATAAAGTATTGGATATTTTGAAGAATGATCCATTAATTAAATTAGTCTTCATCACATCCCCAGGAAACCCAACCGGTGTCAAGATTGAAACTAAAAGAATTGAGAAAGTGCTCCAAAATTGGGATAATGGGTTAGTTGTTGTCGATGAAGCTTATATTGATTTCTGTGGTGGATCACTTGCACCTCTAGTGACTCAATATCAAAATTTAATAGTATTGCAAACATTATCTAAATCTTTCGGGTTGGCTGGTATTCGTCTAGGAATGACATACGCTTCCAAACAATTGGCTAAGATTCTTAATGCGATGAAAGCACCTTATAACATTTCATGTTTAGCAGCAACGTATGCTTTAAAGGCTGTTCAAGATGATAACCTTCAATTAATGGAAAAGAATGCACAATTGATAAATAGTGAACAACAAAGGTTGTTGAAGGCATTGACAGCGTTGGAATATGTAGACGATCAGTATGTGGGTGGATTAGATGCAAACTTCATTATGATTAGAATTAATAAAGGTGATAACCATCTAGCGAAGAAATTATATTTCCATTTGGCAACTGAAGCTGGTGTTGTGGTTAGATTTAGAGGTACTGAATTAGGTTGCACCGGCTGTTTAAGAATTACAGTGGGAACGAAGGAAGAAAATGACAAACTAATTAAAGAATTCAAGAGATTATTAGTGGAGTTAACTGTCAACTAATCAATTTTTTATGACCTACAAAATCAATAGAGTACTTTTTATTTAATGAATAAATTTTTAATTTATAATATAACTAACTTTTATATGACAATTTTTTTTTTAAGTGTTAAACTTCAGATATACAGAGACTATATAGATTCTAATCTAGATCAGAAACGTTCTGCATTCAATCTTTTGAAAAATTCTCCTACTTCCTTTCTAGTGTCTAATAATAGACCGGCTTCGACAATCTCAGCTGATTCAATGTCTCTTTTCACTAATGACATATTGGCATCATCTTCTTTTTGGTCAGTCCTACTTTTTCGTAGATCTTGGAGGTCAGTACGTAAGTCCTTAATTTCTCTAAGTACTTTCATACTACTTGGAGAATCAAATGTTAATTTGGATACTAATGGATTTTCATCTAGCTTTTTATCTCTAATAGCATAAATTTTCAAAATATTCAATGATTCTGATATGTGATTTATTTCTTTTAAAATACTATGCATCTTTCCACGTAGTTTAGAACGTATTTCAGATTGATGAACCTTCAGGCTGCCCAATTGACCATTTGAGTCGGGACTGTTCAAGTATTCTATTTGCAGCAATTGTTCCTTAATTTGAATCATATCATTATCAATTTTTTTTAGAATATCGTTCATATAAGTCGATATAGGACCTTCAAATTCTTGGATAGAGGTTATTGTTTTCATATAAGAAGCAGATTCTAATCTCACAATATCATTTAACTTCTCAATTTCAGGCACTCTCCATATGTACATATTGGAAATGGATCTCTTTGTACGCTCCTCTAAATGTTGCGTGCATTGATCTTTGAAGAATTCATCCATATTCTTAATATTATCAAATAAAACTGATAACTCTGCAGTTGTAAGTTGGTAGGTGGACTCCATCGAAATCATTACAGGATCTTGAGAAGTATGTGGAACACTTTTAACAGATGCGCCTGAGAAGTACTTCCCCAGTGGCTTCGGTTTACAAACTTCAGCTAAATAATTCTCATCATGTTCAAACGATTGTACGTTGAAAGAACAATTTTCAATTGGGTCTGTTTGGCAACCAATAGATGATGTAGGTTTGGTTTTTGTTTGAACATGCAGACTCACTTCTAAAACAGGGTCTGTTTGAATGTAAGCATCAGACATGTCATCGTAGTGGGTCTGAAGACTAGCATCGACTACTTTGATATAGGTAGACTCTTCTTCAACAGGAGATGCAGATTCTGATTCTTCGGATCTTGTCTCATCTACATCAACATAAGATTCATTAGAAAGCTTGGATTCGACCTCATTGTCTGAGTCTTTATTTTGGTTTTCACCGATTTCTTCCTCTTTGTCTATATTTGTCTCGTCAGAGGTCTTGTTTGTGTTTCCTTTTACTTGCGTCTCGTTATTTGAAATACCATCTTCCTCGTTTAATCCAATTTTGATCACATGGTGGCTACTTTCATTATCACTTTCAGTTGTGGATTTTATTTCTTCACTTTCGTCATCTTCGAGGTTGCTAACTGACTCGGTCTCTTCAGCCATGACAGTAGCTGATTCAGACTTTGTGGCTTGATTTAAAGAATATTCTGTATTGCGAGCTAACGAGTGTTCGTCATCTGAAATTTTTTTATCTTCTTGCTTGCTACTAGTAGGTACTTGTTGTCCTTCAATAGTATCCTTTATCTCAGCATCAGTAGACTCATTTTCTTTTTTGCCTTCGAAGTCTGAAGATTCATTATCAGTTGATGTGTTTGATGCAGATTCCTCTTCTACTGCTTCTTTATTATCAGTTCCATTAGAAGGAATTCTGAATTCAGTATCAGAGGCTGTGGATAACTCTGACTGTCTTTTAATGTCCTTTAAAGGTTGTTCTGAAGAATCTACACTGGCAATCTGCTTCTCTTCTTTGAGTTCCTTATTAAACGTAAAGGTTGGAGCTGTACTCTTATTCAATTCATTTGTGAATGAGGAGAATGGCGAATCTGTTTTAAACTCACTTGTTTCTTGAGTAGCAGCTGGTATGGAAAAATGAGAATCTACCAGGGGTGTACTTATGTTGGCAGTTTTCTTGATCCGATTCGTTATATCGGAAATCGAGTCCTCTGTTGACTCGTTGGCCTCCATTGTTATATTAGGTTGTGCTGATATTCTGTCATTTGTTGGTTCAATTGGAGTCCCTTCAACTGTGGAGTCATCTAATTCTGCCTCGTTTTCTTCTTTCTCTTTCTCAACCTCGTCAACTTCCTTCTTCTCACCAAAATTAGCGAAAGGAGATTCCATGGTAGACACCTCTTTTAGGTTAGAGTTGAAATCGGTAAATAGTGGTTGTGAAGCTTGGTCCTTTGATGCATTGGAATTGAAAATGGGCTGGCCAAATGGAGACTCCTTTAATGCAGCCGTACTGGATGGAGTCGAAGAGTTTCCTTCAGCGTTCTTAGATTCCATTGACAACTTGCCAAAGCCAGATTCACCAGATGATAGCATTCCAAAAGGAGATGATGTTGTACCAGTTGCACTGCTACCAAATTGTGGTTTTCCAAATGCGAAACCTTTATTGCCATTTTTGTCGTCAGAAGCTGATGCAAGCGAACCAAAAGAGGTTCCGAATGCTGGCTTCCCAAAGGTAGGTTGTGATACTTCTCCTGCTTTGCTAGCACCTGATCCAAATGAGGGAGCTTTGGTTTCAGTACCTGCAGTTGAAGTTCCAAATGCTGTGGTACCAAATGCTGGCGCTGTATTGGTCGTTCCAAAGGCAGGCGTGCCAAATGCTGGTGCTGCAGTGGTTGTTCCAAAAGCTGGCGCACCAAACGCAGGTGTTCCAAACGCAGGTACAGGAGCTGTTGATCCAAATGCAGGTGTACCGAATGTAGGTGTTGTGTTAGTTGCTTCAGAGGCAGAATTACCGAATGTTAGTGTAGAAGAGGGCTGCCCAAAGGATTTTGGTTCAGAAGTTAACTTGTTTCCAAAGCTTGAAAAGCTAAAAGATGATGAACTGTCAGCTTTTTGGTCGTTATTAGAATTTAGTTTTGTAAATGGTGAGTCTGTTTTCGAGCCAAAATTAAAAAAACTTCCTGCTTGTGATGATCCTTTACTCTTCGACGTAAATGGATTTTCTTCATTTGGTTTGTTGATGTTCCCAAACAAAGTGGTGTTGTTTGACAGTGCTGGAGAACTTGATTCTAGTTTTCCCGACTTAGGTTGAACAGATGACATCGAGAAGGCACTGGTGTTGTTAAATGGGCTTGTGTTTGGGACTGTTTCATCCTGTTCTTCAAATGGTACATCACTTTGGCTTGGCTGAGATGCAAGTACAGGATTATTATCTGAAATTTTCAATGAATTTAGATTTGTTGTTGTTGATATTTCAGGAACATTAAACTTTCCCTGTTTTAGAGCTGACGCATGATATAATCCTTCGATTTGAAGAGTACCTTCGTCATTTAGAATGTAAATCAATGGGAGCTTAGATGTTTTATCAACACCACTGCAAGGCTCAACGATAGTTCCACTCGTTACAAAATCTAGCGCGATACCGACTGGATTAGTGTCGTTTCCAGTCTCTTTACTTATTGGGAGGACAGCTCGTTCACTATCTTGATTAGGCTCAACCACTTCATTAAAATGTAAAAGCGTTAATTCACTTGCATATGCAGAGGCTATAATGTCCACATTTTTAGAGTTCTCTATTAGATCGGGCAAAATAATGGTATAAAAAGTTGGATACCTTAAAACTGAGCCAAAAGCTGGAATCATATCAAAAGATTCATGGTATTCCACCTTTTCTTCGTTTGAGTTATTTACCAGGTATGTTTTCTGATCATAGGAAACATCTTCGCTTGATTCTGATACCGGCATTCCGAATACCACCAGCAATTGAGTACTTGATAAGCATTTAAGCCCAATTGGTTCATATCCATCTGACAATTCAGCACTTACTTCTACTGGAGTTGAAAATCCACTCGATGGTTCGATAGATGGTCCATTAATGTTGAAAACTTGTACATCTTGATTCTTCAAAAGTACTGTCAAACGTGTATCTAAAATATCAAATGATGCGACTTGATCTTCCAGTACTTTTGTTAGGTTCTTTTTCGAGAGGTCAAATATTGATAAAGTACCTTGAGTATCTAGGAGGTAAAGACTATCCTGGTATAAAAATAAGGATTTTATGCGCACTTCCAGAGAATGAATTGTTTCTGGAAAACCCAATGACTCTAGGCTGACGGATAATATTTCCCCCTCCAAAGTAACCAATATAACTTTACTATCGCCCCAGAATTTAACGAATACGACGTCCCCTGTATCGTTCTCCCAATTTGTAGTCAATTCGATCTTTGATTCCTCCTCCTGGTTTGTGACTGAATCCCTTAGGTTTTGCAAGTCACCAATGATCGTCTTACCGCCAGATGATGCCACATATAATGATTTGGCGTTTAATATGTCTAAATTCTGTAAAGTCGTGAATGGTAACTTCTCATTGTATGAGGGCAAGATCTTTTTCAAACCTAAACCTTTGAAACCAAAGTCTTCTGAAATGTTTGTTTCCACTTCATCACAAAGTGAAGACATGATTAGTTGTTGTTCTGGTTAGACTTCTGTTGACCTCTCTTAAACTCAAAAGTTTCTTTGTCGTCATTGAAGAGCTATATTTCAATACCGTTTTTTTTGTTCGCTCATGCCATGAAAATTCGGTGACAGAAAGAGGATATTCAATGCCTAAATGTGTGAGTTCGAGTATGAAAATTCGACACTATATGTTGAATATATATTAAAGACAACCTTTTTACTTATTTACAACTTCTTTATATATTATATATCATATCAGTTAATAAGCGAAGGATCGAGAGAAAATGCGTTTATTATCTATCTCGTTCAAGCATCGAAAGATAAAGACCAGCCAATCTTATGAACGGGTTCGTTCAACTTCAAAGCATCTAAGGAAGTACCAACACCTAAAGTGATACCTGGTTTCAAATCTTGCTTATATGACAAAGTCATTAACCCAGCATCAGTAATTTTAGCCTTGACTTGAGAGGTAGCATCTGGGTTATACTTGGTGGCGAATTCAATGTTGACGTTAGAGCCTTTCTTTGGGTTCAAAGTTGCTTTGGCACCAACTTGTAAAATTTTGCTTATACTTTGATAAAAGGAAGCAGAGGTAATTTGAGCTTCATTGATGGAAATTCCTAGAGTGTAATCACGGGCGGAGTAACCCAATGCCAAAGCATAACGAGAAATAGTACCACCTGTAATGTCGTAACCAAATTCAGCACCACCAACAAGACCTTCATGAGCCAAGGTCAAGTTCCCGACAAAGGATGGCGTCTTAAATAAGTCGAAGACCCCCTTAGCAGCGAAGAAAGGTTGAACGAAACTCAAATTTAGTTGAGCAGTCTTAGCACCATTTGGAATGAAACTGGTAACAAATTCACTTTTCAAACCTGGGGCCAAATCAGCCAAATCAATCTTGGTATTCAATCTGTTTTGGTTGGACCAGCCTTGAGTTAATGTCAAACCTGTAGTCTTTTCCGAGAATTTAGATTCCACATTAGCTTGCAACGGACCTTCCTTGACTGGTTGCCTAGCATTGACGGTAAATTTGACACCATTGTTTGTGACAGTGTTAACTACGACAGCAGCAGGGGTGTTGTGGTAGAAGTCCTTGTTTAAAAGACCATTGATGTCCTTTGAGATATCATTAAAGAAGGGAGGTGACATATTGCGTAATAGAAAAAGGTAAAGAGTGGTAGTTACCTTGTTATGGATAAAGATTTTATCGTTGACAACTGGGATCTAAATGTAGTAACTCAACAATTGATCTTCAGGATGTTAATAGATGCTATAATCAGCCAATGGGCTTGTTCCGATTTTCTTCTGGTGTTACCCGGACTTACGTTTTCCTTTACATCTAAATTGCAAAACTTAGAACTGGGCTCTAAAATCAAAAATAAATGAACTTATTATAACAGAGCAGGTTTAAAATATACTTGAGTTGCTTCAATTTTAAAATGTAAAGCTAGAATAGGTTGTTTTTTTTTAATTCTTTAGTTTTTATTAGAAATATTTGTTATGTAAATATTTCTGTTTAAAATACTATCTTCAAAAATAAATAAAGATTTATTAATCTATAAAAGTTTATACCAAATTGAAAGCACTCTTTAGTTTATCTTTTAGAGTCCTTCAACTTTAATGAAACACACATTCTTTGAAATTTTCTGTTTTGGTGGGCCTTACCCTGTCAAATGGATTTTTTCACAAAAAAGACCCGTCATGAGAATCGAATACAATAAAAAAAACATAATACGTTCTCATCTTTAAGTGAAGTGAACTTAATCTGTATTATTTGGCAAGATAGTTTAGCAACTGGCGACATTATTCGAATATTCGAACAGCTTTCACTAAATTTTATAGGACTAACAGGTTTTGGTATATATATCCTTTACTGCACCCGAAACAATATGCCTGAAACAACAAATCAACAAGCTGTCAAGAAGAGATCATTAAGCAATTACTTATCCAATGTCAATTCTAGAAAGGAAGAACTAGAAAGAATAGCTCAACAAGAGAAAATAGCAAAGGATGCTATTAACGAAGAAGAAGAAACAGAAGAAAAAGGAGAAGAAAAGATAATTCCATCTCATGAAAGCAATAACGACAATGGCACATCTCAAAAGAATGATACAATTGAACCAATTCACCAACTTCAAGAAAAAATAATTAAACCCAAGCAAGATACGGAGAAAGAAAAAGATTCTATAATAAATCAATCAAATGAAGAATTGATTCCCAAGGATATGGGGCATAAAGCTCTTCCCATACAAGATACCTTAAACGATGCTAGTAATGCAAATGAAGACATAGAGATACCACTGAATCAAAGGGAATCGAGTAGGACAGATATTAATGAACATGAATCGTTTTCGAGAGAAAATCTTCAAGCTATTCTGAAGGAACCTAAGATAAGTCAAGAGATTTTAGAACCGTTAAAGGAGGAGAGTATATTGGATAAAAATGAGGAAGCTACAGATGACGAGTTGATGGATGAAGCTCCAACAGCTGAAAACTCACCACTGAAACCTAAAAGAGGGAGATTGGTGAGAGGGGATAGAAGAACACCGGATTATAAAAATGATATATTTGCAAATGGAAACGATTCTGATTCTGCGTTATCCGACATCGAAGAAAGTGGAAGTTTTAACATAACAAGTAGTGTACTCCATAGTGAAGGTTCGCCTATCAAAACAAATGGAAAGCCTAGAGAGAAGTATAATAAAATTGCTTCAAGTCCTCCAAAGAGAACAAAACCATCACATATTGCTGTACCCAAGATATCTAAACAAAAGAAGAACGTATATAGAGATTCCGGGGGTAGAAATAGACTACAGATTGCCTGTGATAAAGGTAAATACGATGTTGCAAAAAGATTAATCGAAGAGGAAGGATATGATGTTAATGATCAAGATAATGCAGGGAATTCAGCCCTACACGAAGCCGCATTAAATGGCCACATAAGTATAGTCAAATTACTAATAGATAATGGTGCAAATGTTAATATCCAGTCCTATGAAATGTTTCAAGATACACCATTAGTTGATGCCTCAGCAAATGGGCATTTAGATGTTGTACAACTTCTTCTGGAAAATGGTGCAGATCCAACAATTACTAATGCGAAGGGTATCACAGCTTATGAATCGATCGAAGAGGATTCTGACCTAGATGAACAGGAAAAGGAGATCGTTAGAGAAATAAAACAATGTCTAAGAGCAGCCACGAGGAAGTGGAAACTTGAAAACCACGACATAAATTTGAAACACAGTGATAATGAAGGAACTACCGTCCATCCAAATAATAAAAAAAGTATCAATTTAGAGAACAGATCTTCTTCCTTAGAAGGAAATAACGCAGATTTTTCCAAAATCAACACAGAGGAAGAATTTTTCTGGACGGACTTAACTTCTAGAGATGGTAAAGAGAAACTGTTTAAATCTGCAAGAGATGGTAAATTAGCATATGTGGGTCAATACTTAGAAAATGGTGGTCGTGTGGATTTCAAATCGTTTTTGGAGGCTGTCAAATTTGGTCATGAAGATATCACCAGTTTATTTCTAGCATTTGGAGCACAAGTAAATAAGTTATCAAAGGATGACATGAGTCCCCTTATGATGGCGGTCGGTAGAGGACATTTAGGTACAGTAAAATTGCTATTGGAAGCAGGTGCCAAAGTTACCGTTAAGAATAAGATGGGTAAAACGGCACTTTATTATGCTAAGAATAGTATGATGGGGATCATTAATGTTGAAGAAATTGAATTACTAAAAGATGCCTTTAAAAAGGCAGGTACTCCAGTTGATGAAGAAGATGAGTCATTGAAAGACAGGAAAATTCATATTGAATCACAAAAAGCGTCAAGTCCTAGCACGTTTGTTTCTAAGGATGATACTGAAAATGTTAGTTATATCAAAGATGCTACACAAAAGAGGAGAAAAAAATCGTCTTCTGAGGATGATACCGATGACAACGAAAATGAAAATGAAGATTTAGAGGGAGACGAAGAGGAAGATATACTTTACGTCAATCCAAGCAAAAAGAGAAGAGTCACAACAACTACTACTCCATCTAATTCCATCCCTAATGATGACCCGAGCGAAGTACATAACTCAATTGTGGTCTCAAGTTCTGATCAAAATAAGCATATCGGTGCAGTTACACCAACTACTCTCACAGTTCCTGCTCTACCTAAGGTGCACGAAGAAACAGCTGCAGAGAAAGAACAGAGACTAAAGGCTGAAGAGGAATATATTCAAAAGAGATTAGAAAATAAGAAAAGAAGAGAACAAGAATTATTGGAGAAGTTAGCACAAGATGAACAGAAAAGAATTGAAGAGAAAGAGAGACAAAAAATCGAAGAGAGTAAACGATTAGAGGAAGAAAAGAAGACTAAATTACTAGTAAAACAGAAGCAGAAATTAGAAGACGATCTCAATAAAAAGCGTATGATACGCTCAATGTACCCAATTGGACTAAGATTAATTGACTTAACAACAATGGACAATTATAAGAACTTTTTGCCCTTGTATTATATTTCTAAGGATGATGTGATGTATGTGTTGGATTTGCAAGCGTATGTTATTTTGAAAGATCTAGCGCTGTTGAAGCATACAGAATTTGAAGTGGAAAATGATCATAAAGAACAGCTCTGGAACTTATTAAAGTTTATATTCTTGAATGGTGGTGACTCTAACAATCTACAGGACAATAAATCCTCTCAAGTCAGAGTACTGTTTGATGCTAATGATATTCAAACTAGAGTTTCCATTGAAGCATCTGAGTATACAAAATTCGCTAGACTGCCGATGCATTGGATTCCCTGGAAGAATATCCAAGTTGACGATGCAGAGGTGTATAAAACAATAAGCTCCAACATGATAGAAATTGAATTGTTTGACAATGATACTGCTGACATTGTCAATAACATTACTGACTTGCATTACCCTAAAAGGAAGTTGTTAGAGACAGAAACCAATTCCCTCCGACAAGCAAACCTACCTGTGAGACTACAACATAGACAGGACGTTTCAAATTTTCTGTCAGCGAGTCCACAATCGAGCCGTCCATACTGGTAATATTTATTGGTAAAGATCTACATATATATACAACGTAATAGTTGATGGCAATAACAGCTTACATAAGCGATTTCTGCACTTTTGCGGGTAACGCAGGGACTTGTCTAGTCCGCGCTGATTGGCAGGAATTTTATCGCGGACTGCGTCTGGGATCTTCGAAGCAAAAGTATAAGAAAGCAATCGTAGCTCACCAAACAATATAGTTATTGTTTAACAATAAGGCTTTTCTAAAACTGAACGAAACAACACATCTAACAAGGAACAAGAAATAGTATGTGCCACAAAATGCATATGTTGCGAGATTTTATCATATATACTAACCAGGAATACTAATTTGAACAGTGTTACGTAATACTCTAGGGGTTGGGAGAACCTTGAACTCTCGTCTAGTAGGTTTGAATTCCATCAGATTGGCTTCCACACAAGCTATATCGAACGCTACAATTATGGATATTAATAAGAGATGGGAAACTATGCCAAATACAGAACAAGAAGAACTTGTTGCAAAATTAACGGAACGTCAAAAATTACCATGGAAGGAATTGACCCAAAATGAGAAACAAGCAGCATGGTATATCTCATACGGTGAATGGGGACCAAGAAGGCCTGTTCATGCTAAGGGTGACCAAGCTTTCATCGCCAAGGGTGTTGCTCTTGGTTTAGTTCTCAGCTTAGGTTTCTTTTTCTTTGTAAGACAGTTTGCAGAAGACGATCCAAAGACTATGAACAAGGAATGGCAAATGAAGTCAGATGAATATTTGAAGTCTAAGAATGCTAATCCATGGGGTGGATACTCTCAAGTACAATCCAAATAAACAATCTTTATGGACAATCTTTACTCCCCTTTTCCATTTAAGTCATTGTTTGATTAATTATTGAAATTTTATTTATTTATTTATACAGAAAAATACATATATTCCCGAATCAGACAGAATGAATGTTTGGTATATCTTGAAACAGTATTACTACTGATTTGATTACTTTCAGCAGGCAAAACTATTTTCCCATTCTCCTTCAAAAACATCCATCTGCTGAACCTTAAACTGAATCTTTTAGAGAAAGAATTGATTTTAGTTGCACTGAATCTATTAAGGTAATAGTGGAAAGTTATTATGTAACGTTAAACAATACACACATGGATTACATAATGGATTTAAGCGCTGTCGAGAATTTCTCAAAAATGAAGAGAAAAAAAGTTCAACTCATCGATTCTTTATCTCAAATAATAAATACAAATGACCAAACAGAAAAAACTCTTTCACTAATTGCAACAAATGTCTTTCTCATTTGGATTCACATCCAATGATTTTAGTGATGATGAACTCTCTGATAATGGAATTGTTAATGACTCCAATATTAAAGCTGAAAATCTAGAGAATCCGTTAGATTCACAACATTTATTACTTCCTGATGTCATTCAAGCTCAAATGGAAGATCTTTCCGCAATGTTAAGATCTTTGAAAGATGTTAGGTTGACATTTGAAAAATTTGTTACTCCAGAGACCTCATATCCATTGTACAGAAGAGAATTATTCGATGTCAAACATCAGCTAATGATGGAATCAGATGACAATTCTGCTTCCATGATAGCAGAATTGAATCATATCCTTATTGGTGACACATCTGAGGATTTAAGGAAGAATGTTTACGAAGGTGGGTTGAAATCATGGGAATGTTCTGTCGATTTGGTAGATCTTTTAAATAACCAAACCTATCAATTGGATCAGTTCGATACATACTTAGAGTTGGGATGCGGTACCTCTTTGCCAAGTGAATATATTCTCTCCAAGCTTTTATTAACAAAGGCGCAAAATAAAACGTTAATCCTATCCGATTATAATACAAGTGTTATGAGGCTTGTCAGTTTACCAAATATGATAATAACATGGGCTAAATACGCCCTGGATGATAAACTCTTCGCTGAGCTGCAAAGAAGTGAGGACCCAAGTGTCCCGATAGTAGATGACGAATTACTTCTCACTTCAGCAATATTAGATGCATTTTATGAGGATTTGAAGCAAAGAAATTTGAATATTCAATTGATATCTGGCTCATGGGGTAGAAAATTTACAAATATACTGCATTCTATTATTCCAGCTGGTAACAACATTTTAGTACTCACTTCGGAAACTATTTACCAACCAGATAACCTACCAGTCGTTGCTGAAACTTTGTTAGATCTGAAGTTATCATACAGCAACGTATTAGTCAAACAGTTTTTGGCAGCTAAAGATATATATTTTGGTGTTGGTGGGAGTATTGTTGAGTTTGAAAGGTATTTAAAAGAAAAAATAAAAGAAGGAAATTTACCAGTAACATGCAAGACATTCAAAATCAATACTGGCCTCAAACGATCCATTATTTATATAGAATAAAGCGTAAAATAAAGTCTTGAAATAGAATATTTTATTAAATTAATAACTACAAACACATAATATACATAAACGACATTGTTTTCTATATAAACCAAGACCCATCATTTGTTAAGTCTTGTTTTCAAATTTTGAAGGAATTCACGATATGATTCGCAACCCACGACATTGTCCTCCACCAAAAAACTTACAGCCCAATTTCTTAAAGGTACAATTTCCTTGTTTTGAGATGAATTTGCTGGTTCATTTTGAGAGTTACCTCTGACAATATACAGAGTTTGGTAGGTGATTTGTTCATCATCATTAGCTCTGATATTCTCAATTATACTTCTCAATCTTTGATTGAATTCAGATTCAGGTAATTCAGGTAATTCATTTTTCCCATTGGGAACCTGGAAAACATCTTGCAATCCAAATACATCTGAAACCAATTCAGGGATGGCATTACCACCCACCCACAATATTAGTTCGTTTGGTGTGTTGATCAAATACAACCCATATTTTTCAAATGATGAGATTGTATCATTCATTGGTGGTGGCATCACAATGACACCATTTTCATCGGGTAAACCTGCCTCATCGGGAATATCATGCAACGAATAAACTGTTGGGTACGCATTCTTTATCAAATATTTCAAAGGCAAGGATTCCATGTTATTTAATGCTATGGCTCTAAGATCACTTGGTATCACACCCTTCCTAAATGCTATATTTTTCAATAGCATATGAACTAATAGGGGAAGCATCTTCAAGTTAGTTGAAAATCTAAGAGTAACACCACCTGCATTATTCTCAACAACAATTTCTTTCCTGTAATTTATCAGTATTTCTTCCAATGATGTATTCAAGAATGATCTTGCATGATCAAAGGAATTCTTCATTACCTTTTCAGTAGCAATTCTAGCAAAATAGGTCGCAATTGCCAATTGATCTGCTGATGCAAAGACATTATGTAGAATCGTGGTGGTTGGTAATGCCAAGGTCAGCACACGGATCTTACGTTTTCCTGTACCAGTACTATATAAAAATGCAATTTGAGCGTAGCAATAGTCCGCTGTCAGCTTATCCTCTATAGACAATTCAACAACGTAGGATTGATCCCTTGGCATGGCAGGGAAAGAGCATAAATCTGTCGACCTGTTGAAGAGATGACCATACGAATCCTCTATCCTTAACCCAATAGAGCAACGAGGTCTCATTACCGTTCTGAATGAAAGATCCATGGATAAATGCCTCGAAAATTCCTTTGAGAACTTGGTGAAATCAGCGGCTACTGAACCAAGAAACTGAGGATAGAAATGAGTTTGACCCCCTGTATACTTGGACAAATTGGATAATGTTGCAATATCCATATAATTACCAGATGCAATGAACAGATCAATTGTAATTTGTAATTTGTTACATTCCACTGTAAAACTCCTATAGAAAGCATCTTGACACGAAAGTAAGTCCTTGGATTCCTTTGAAGTGTTTGATATCCCCCTTTCATCCCTTGGGTTCAACTTCCCAATACCCATATTTGGTAGAGTAGATGAGCATACAATTACTTTACCTCCTTTATCTTTAACTAATTCAGAAGCATTCTGCAAAGCAGGGCCAAGGGCAAAACTTTGAATTGTAGTGCTCTTGAAAATCTCAGGTATTTTTAACAGTAAATGTTCCAAGTTGTTTCTACATTGAGATAATGAAACTAATAAAGAATTTGAAGTAGGTAAGAATGGTTCATCTAAATCAGAAATATCAAACATGGAACTTTCCTTGGGCCCATCTTCTGTATCCAATGGTACTGAAAAATAATGCAAAGAGCTATCAGCACAAATAAGAGAAATCAAAGTTTTGTTATCATGATTTGGAATGAGATCCAAAGAATTTACTAACGCATTGGCAACAGAAAACAAATATCCGTTCTTAATGGTGTTAATTGAGACATCAATAACAAAAGTGTAAACAGCCGGAGGTTCTTCCTTCACTTGTTGAGAGTAACTGGACGAAGGAAGAAAGTCCATGGAAGAATAAGTCAGTTCGTTTCGATTATATAAATTAGGAAGTTGAAAATGCTCAGATCCGTCCGGAAATCCATTAATACATCCACAAAAGTTACATCTCCATTTACTTTCCACTTGTAGGATCTTAACAAAGGGATTCAAATATCCACGACAACGGCGGCAACGAATAACAAATTCATCCTCATTACAAGGCAATGGAGCATTCATATCATGTAGGTGTTTAAAAGGTTTAATTATTAGCGCAAACGGCAATTTCGATTTCTTCAAAAGAGCATTTGATTGAGGGACTGCATTCAAAGTGGATCTAATATAATCTGGGGACGCATATACGGATTCCGAGAATTTAGTTGAAATTTCTGGTTCTAGTAAAATTGGAGGCGGAAGCAGGTTTAAATCATTAATCTTTGGTGGCAATTCAGTCAATATATCGACTGGATACAGATTATTTGTTGGTCTGCCAGGTGTCAACGATGGTTTATTTTCTCCAGTGGGTTGAATATTGTTCCCGTTATTTGGTTGGTAATATGCATTTGGGTCAATAACAGGAACATTGTGTAAGTGCATATCATTCATAGAAGTGGTTGCTTGACTTATTTGTTGTTTCAATTGTTGTTGAGCTGGAGTCATAAACTGAGGCTGATTTTGAGCGTCTGATGCATTCATTGGTTGAGTAAATTGACCTGAAGGTGCCATATATGGTGAAGCACTACCAGAAACCTGAGATTGCATGGTTTGTCCACTAAATGCACCTCCTTGGAATGGCATGCTGGGGCTAGAAGGCGCTACGTACTGAGCCGTAGGATATACACGCTTTTTAGGACGAGAAGGATTCGACATTGAGCTTTCCGTTAATGAAATATTCTAATAGTTATGGAAGCTTTCACTTAAATAAGAGCAACGGATTGTTTTCCTAAAGGTTTCCTTGGGGAAGTCTCAGAGTTGAATATCTTGTCGCAGAGCTCAAAACTGTCAGAGCTGAAATATATCAAGTTGGCCACCTTGTCCCTTGAATGAAATTTCACATCAAGGCGCAATTGTTACGTAAGCGTCATAGGCGTATAATACATAATAACCTCGAGAATACGTGTTATCTATGGTCAAGTTGGTTACCAACAGAATATAGTATCAAGATACCAACTAACGTTGCTTTTACTATACATTTAGATGGAGTTCTTTAATCTTAACCAGAACGAGCAAGTGGTATCTCCTTGTCTGATTATTCACGGGAAGTTAACAAAGGCTTCTACTGGATCTCAATCCATACAGGTACAACACCCTCAATTGCCTCCTTTGACCTTCCCAATTAATGCAGATTTCTTTAAGGCTACAATTATTTTGACTCCTGGGGAAAACAAATTGACATTTATTACTGATAAGAATGTTTCTCAAGTGATTAGCTGCTATTACACACCCTTATTTCAAAACATACCTATTCATTTATGTCTAATCTTGGCAAAGGATTCACCTTTGAAATTTGATTCACCAGCACAACAAATACAAAGGGAGAAAGGCAACGACCTGTATCTGGCTATTAAGAAATTGAGAATTGCTGGTAGGTTGATGCAAGCTTTTACCAATGAGCAAATGTTGCGTAATGGATTCGGCCATAGAACATTTAACTTCGCAGAAGAATATACAATGGACACTGAATTTGTAAATAGTCCCTTAAAAAAGCTTCCAATGAGGAATAATATTAAAATTCACCTAGTTAGAAGTGAAAAGACCACAGATGAAATTAGATCTTATGATGTGGCTCAACAAAATAAAGCCGCCAAGGATTCAGGTGGGCTATTTGGAATCGCTATGGACGCATTAAAGAAATATGGAGGCCTCTTTGTTAACATCCAAAGACCTGTGCAAGCCGCATGTATTTACCTGGATGCTCATTGGGATGGTAAGCTTATTACTGGACATGCTGCTCTTGGTGGAGGAAACGATGATATTAAGCTAGCCATATTTGGTTCCCATGGGATGTATTCTTGGCCCAGTTCAATGGAACAAGTCGTACCATACTTTTTGGATGCGACGAAGGCGTCCACGAAAGAAGTGGCCAATGACAACGGTGAGTGTGGTTCCTACTGGGAATGTCTGGCAGTTACCATGGGTGCCTTTTGGCATGAAATGGGCCATTTGTTGGGCTCACCTCACCAAGAGAATGGTGTCATGTTGAGAGATTATACAAGGTTGAATAGATCTTTTCTAACAAAGGAATCGTACTGTATAAGAACTAATTCTAATGGAGCTGCAGTACCCATTTATCCAAAGGAGGAATGCACTTGGCATCGTCTAGATTTATTAAGGTATTTGTATCACCCATCTTTTACCAAACCTGAGGACTACTCTGATCCTACTTTTATGAGACCTGGCAAACTGGGGGATTATGGTGTCAAACAACCTTCATTCTACCCGCTTGGTAATGAAACGTGCCACCTCGTTTCACAATCAGGAATATATCTCATTGAAATCGTCTGCGGTGACTTAGCAAGGGGATACATCGAATATTTACCAGTCTCACTAGGTGGCCCAGGACCACAAAAGGATATCATTTTGTCATTAAATGACTTGCGTGCTAGAATCCCTCCAGATAAGATTCCTGAATTCGGTAATTCATTCAAACTGAAGGTCTTATCAGTGAATGGTCCACAGTCATGTTATGATAATTTCCCATCATTATTAAAGGTTAAACCTATTCCTATGGAAAAGTATGGGTTCGCACCTGGTGTTACAGGTCTTAAGTCCCATGTTGTGGGAAGACTGGAAGGTGGTAAAGAAACTGGAATTATTGGAATAAAAATTAAGGATGTAATCGCATTAAGAGTTTACCATGGAAATGCCTTAGACGGGTTAAGGTTTTATTTTAAAGATTCAACTAGTAAAGATAATGTACCTGATGTTCCTTCGAGAAACTACGTTAATAGGTTGACTCAATCATTTAAAGAAAATGTGTCCCTTTCTGATAAACATCCCAATGTTCTATTCGGAAAGGAAACTTCAAGTTACAGTGATATAATTTTAGAACCGGGCGAATATATTAGTGGTTTCAATGTCAGAGGTGGATGGTGGGTGGATGCTATTCAAGTGGCCACAAATCATGGCCGCATGACAGATATGCTAGGTAATAAAAATGGGGGTGGATTAGGTGATTTATTACCACCAGATGGTCAATATATCCTAGGTATATATGGTAGTATCGGCCAGTGGGTCAACGGGATTGGTATTGTCTATGGATCTTTATAAACTGGTTTCTAGAGTTATTTTGAAACTTGATATATATTATAAATTTTACAACAGCATCTTTGATTCGAACTGAACTTAAAAGATTATGTATGGCGTTTAAAAAATTGGTAACTTTCAACTTATTTTGATTCTTAGTAACCTAATTATATAAAAATTATTCTCTATTTGTCTTTAACTATGGCTCTGACTTCTCGTCATACTCTGGCCGTCGTTTGGCGTCTTGTTACGCTCATCAAGTGAATCGCATTTGTTTTTCAATAAGGAAAGTTTCTCGTTTAATTTATCAATTTCAAAAGCTTGTTTGGAAAGTATTTTACTTTTATGTTCGGGTTGATTATGGCGCCTCATAGGCAACTGCCTGGAATGGAACGTTGATATTGAAGTCCCTCCTCCGTCCAACATATTGACTCTATTTCCTCTTGTTTTGGAATCATTCAAATTATTCTCATTTATTGAGATAGATCTAGATAACGCACGTCTTGCCAGGAAATCACTTTGTGAACTACTTGAACTCGAAGGTGCTGTTGGGACAACAGAATACCTTCTCTCCCTATGTACCAAGCCAATTTCCCTTACTCGTGTTGTATTTAGATCTGATTCTGGAACTTGAGCAAAGTCATCTGTATCTTCATTGTACTCCCATAATGACCATGTTATACCATATGGTTTCGGTTCTAGGCAGTACACACAATGTAAGGGTATATCCAAGTTCGAGATTATATCAACGCCAAGGTTCATATAGTATCCAAGTAACGCACGAGCGACGACTCTGTGTGTAATAATAAGCACACTATCTTCTATCCTTTCTAATTCGGTAATGACTGGTCTGAGTCTATTAATAACGTCCATGTATGATTCACCACCCATTCCTGGATAACGATATCTTAGTTTATCTCGTTGCCTTTCTTCAAATTCCTCAGGAAACTGTTCTTGTATCTCTGGGTATGTTAAACCTTCAAAATCACCAGCTCCTAGTTCATCTAACATTTTCATTTGCTTTACAGGGTATTCATCTTCATTGAAATATTCCGCAGTTTGAATGGATCTGGTCAACATACTTGTCCAAACAAAGAAATCATTTAACTGAACAGGTGCAATTTTCTTCTTCTGTGAATCCTGATCCTTTTTGACTTCACGCCTTTGCTTCAATTGAGTTTCAATTTTTCTTTCGTAGAATAATGCTCTTTGTTTTTCCATAAACTTTGCTAATGCCTTTGCATATTTTTCGCCCCTTCTTGTCAATCTCGAATTACCACCAATTCTTCCCAATGCATTATCCTGACTTTCCCCATTTCTCGTTATCCAAATTTGCCTTTCCGTTAAATTAAAGTTTAATAGATAGTATACCGTCTGTGATGCTAAAAACCCTTCAATATTATACGCGATCACTTTTTTCCCCACGTCTATCATTTTGATATATTGGATGTTTTCTTCGTCTTCAATTGGTTCATAGGCTGTAATATAATTTGCTAATCTTTCTCTAAAATCCTTCAGTGATGCTTGTGGATTTTTACCCTTATAATCAGGACCAAA